>NW_019417530.1:0-9484 GCF_000390285.2 Anoplophora glabripennis
TTCGTTGTTTACTTACAATGATAATAATTGACTTTCACCTCGCCTCATAGTTCAATGTTCAACAACAGTGATCACATAACAGTGATACAGTTACAGTCAGGGTAAACAAGTCTAATAAATAATCCGTAGCTTTACAATTTTTTTGTTATTTAAAGTATTCACGGTTAAATATAACAATGAGTGATTTAACATTCGATGGCAAAATTGCTGTTGTGACAGGAGCAGGGGCTGGCCTAGGAAGAGTTTATGCTCTCTTGTTTGCTTCGAGAGGAGCCAAAGTAGTTGTTAACGATCTTGGGGGAGGCAGACATGGCGAAGGGAGTTCGTCAAAGGCTGCCGATATAGTAGTTGAGGAGATACAAAGAAATGGTAAATTGTATTTCAATCATATAAATTTATTTGACTCTTTTTTTTGTAGGTGGTACCGCAGTTGCTGACTATAATTCAGTAGTAGATGGAGAAAAAATAATAAAAACTGCTCTTGATAACTTTGGTCGAGTGGATATATTGGTTAACAATGCTGGAATACTTAGAGACAAAAGTTTTGCTAAACTTTCTGATGCAGATTGGGGTGAGTCAAATTAGAGATGCACAGTACGGTACAATTTTTCGAAGTACCGTTTCTTTTTTTTTTCATTCCAATACTCTATATATTCTACAGCTTACGATACAATACAATTCAGTACATTTTCGGCAAATATCTATCTTAAAGTTTAAAGCAGAGTTCACTAACAACAATTTTCAAAAAAAGTGACAGGTGTAATCTAACAAACAATAGCTAATGTATTTGTGAATTCTAACTACAATTCAGTCAGTTATTATTTTTATTGTAAAATTGCAGTAAGCTCAAGTCAGAAATCTGTTGCAATTTAATTAGTTTTTTAAACTGTGTTTTTGTGTTTCCATACAATGCCTCGTTTAAAAAAAATCTAGATAAATATTTGTTTTTTAAAATGTCTTTGAATAAATACATTGGCATTGATTTTATTATCTACACTCTACACTATCAGATAAATTAAAGTAAGGGCTGACGTTTGCCGACAAATTTTAAGATCCAACAAATTATGTTATTATCATTACCCGAGTCATTACCATTTATTACATGTAATACTTTCATTACACTATTGTAAAAGTTTAAGTATCGGATACTTGAAGAATCGAATAACCGGTTTTCAGGTTTCGTAAAAATCCGAATTATCTCAAACTGGTTAACCGACTATCTAGAAAACTGATTTCAGTTGCCAGCACTAGTCAATACTGGTACCTACCTTTTGAAGTTTCGTGCATCTCTGAATCAAATGCATATTTCAATTCTCTATTGTAATATCAACCTTTGTCAACTGTGATATGTTTTCGGCTCATGCCATCAAGTTATATTGAAAAAATGGTTTTGATATTTAAAATAAATTAATATTTGTTAGTAAGATGTGAATTCTTCGCTTTCTACACTTTAATTGGAACTGTTGTGATGCATTATGTACAGAATGAGATTGTCAGTCTAAGAAATATATTAACATCATACAAAATAATATTACTATCATGGAAAAATAAACTACTGGTTCTTAGTGACATAGTCGTCTTTGTCAATATCTTTTGATTAGAGTACTAATATTCTACAAAAATGTATTATTTATTATTTTGAAATTGACAGATTTTTAGTCTGTCTTTCTTTATGTAAAATTTACACTTCAAAATAATAATTTTGTGTTCAGGGTACGTGTAAACCGTTTCTGTTTTGAGTGTTGATGTGACTAATACTACCTTTGGTGACTGTACTGCCATATTTCTTTGAGGTTGAATATTGCATATATGTTCAATAATGTTACAAGGTTACTTAGGGTACAAAGGTACTTAGCTAAGATTCTTTTTATAAATGTAACATTTGTTTGCAGATCTACTACATGCAGTTCATGTAAAGGGTAGTTTTAAGACAACCCAAGCTGCATTTCCAATATTCAAAAAGCAAGGATATGGTAGAATTATCATGACATCTTCGAATTCCGGTCTTTATGGTTTGTGAATTAAATATACATGGTGTCTCAAAATGAGTGTGCAATAATATACCAGCAGATTCTACTTCTATCAAAAATTCATTCTTTTTAGGGAGTTCATCTCCTTAATGGTGTGCCTTTAAGAAAAGTTTTTATTCAATATTTCCGAAAGTTTTAAATCACCATACAATTTTTAAATTTGGTAATAGAACTTGAATAAAATTGCCCACAAAAAATTATAGTTTTTATCCCCACTTCCTGATTTTGTTAATAAAATCTGCTGATAAATTTTTGTACTCTAATTGTGAGACACCCCGTAACTATATTATGTTTAGAATATTTTTTTATAGGTAATTTTGGGCAAGCAAATTATTCGGCTGCTAAAATGGCTCTAGTTGGTTTGGCAAATACTATTGCCATTGAAGGAGGAAGAAATAATATTTATTGTAATGTGATTGTACCTACAGCAGCCAGTAGGTTAACAGAGGATATCCTTCCTCCAGAATTGTTCACTGAATTGAAACCAGAACTCATAGCTCCAGTCGTTGTAAGTATATCACTAAAAATTATACTTACTGTTTTTTGATTTTAAACACAGTCTGTCTTTTCTTGTCCTTCTGCTTTGCATTCTAATAATTTTGTATTTGCACTTCTTTCAATGTTTACTTATTAACATGTCAATATGATGATATCATCCATTTTATAACTTTTATATATGTAACTGTAATTTTCAATTTTTCTTTCAAATTTAGTTTTTAATCAGCAAATGATTTTATGCCGATAATATCAATAAATATGCGATGTTACATCATTTTAAGTTGGGGGTACAAATGTAGCTTGCTAGGTAGCTATGCCTTGTAACTTTTTTAGCACAGGGTTAAAAATACGTTTGTTTAATCAAGTACCTTTTTTGCAATAGGCATATTTGTGCCACGAAAGCTGTCAAGAAAATGGTAGTATCATTGAGTCAGCTGCTGGTTGGGCAGGCAAATGCACAATTGTACGATCAAATGGCTGCCTTCTACGCACTAAATTATCTGACAAAGTCACTATTGAAGTTGTTAGAGACAAATGGGACAAAATTACAGATACAAGTAAAGTGGAACGAATAAACTCTATTCAAGACGCAACTGGAGCTTTAGTGACATCCCTCGAAGGGCTTAGGAGTAAGCAGGAAGGTGTTGAAGAGGGAGAGACAGATAATTATGAATTTAACAACAAAGACGCAATCTTGTATGCACTTGGAGGTATTAATATATTTTTTTAATATCAATCATAAAAGTGCCTATATTTGTGATAGGTAAAATGTTTTTATCTGTGCATTAACTTGTAGAGCTGGATTTAAAATTGTAGAATTTTCTATCCTAAAACTACAAGCGTGGTGGTTGTTCAAATAAAATTTTTGGAAGAATGTTTTCAGGTATATCTTCAAAACTCGTAAATTGATTCCTTTCTAATTTAACATGGAAAGTATTAATAAGCATTCCTAAACCTGATTGATTCCATCGATGCCATACTAGAAAAGAATTTGTTCGACAGGGAGAGTCAAATTTATTTTAATATCTGACCCAAGAGTATGTGATGATATTTTTGAAACTAAGGCTTTATTCAGCGAATGGTCGGACCGGTCAGCTGTTCAACGGACGAATATTTCGTTGGTAAAGGGCGTTCAGCAAATTGTTTGACTAAAGAAGTTTAACCGAACTAATCCGACCATTTGCTGAACACAGCCTAAATGGGAACAAAAGAAATATATATTTTTATAGTTTCTAACCTATTGGAAATTTGCAAATAAACTATTTTTTTCTACGGCTAACACAATTTTCAAAAAATTTATGGAAACAAGAAATATTAATAGACATTTTTCATTCAAAATTGAAATGTGAATAATTATTTGAGGGAACCTCGGTTAACTCTGTGCAGATTATCCGGCATACGAATTATCCACGTGACGGCTAGGAATTTGTTTTCAGATTCTTTTATAACCTTCTTATATATTATAATTACATTTATTCGTTCAATTAGACATATTTTGTCAGTTATATTAGCAATCAATGTACCTACCTATTGTTATATTCATAATTGTGCCTCGCACATTGTTATATTTCTTTTAATTCGAGATACAAAATGTAAAAGAAACATTAAACAAAAACTGGAAATTTTAACTAAAACATTAACATTTTGATGTATCTTCTTAAAATTAGTCAAAGATTCACCCTTTAAAGTTTGTAGGAGTACTTAATAAACACCCTGTATATTCGTCTAAATATTACTTTAGGTATATGGTATATGTATATGTGAAATAAATAACTTTTCAATTATTCGTAAATGGCGCTGTCTCGTGATGCTCGGATAATCAGGGTTCTACTGTACATACTTTTTTTGTTAAATTGAAGTGATTACTACTGGGGGTTTAACGAGATTAATATTACCACATATGATGGCAACCTGTTCAGGTACAATGTGTACCAAAATGAGTTTGAATATCTTGATTAATTTAGAAAATATAAAAAATTATATTTTTTTTAATTTTTAAATCGCAGCGCAGATTTGGAAAAGTATTTATATGCTCCCGGCTCCGACATTAAACCTGATTCACTCTGTATATATTATATGTGTGACTCATGGTGACCACCTTGTTTTAGGATATTTCAGACATTGTTATGATTTAAACTGTGATAATTTGGATTTTATTTTTCAACTTGCTCTTTTTAAATAAAACAATGATATAGGTATTTGAAATATTTTTGGTTATATTGAAAAATGCTTGAGCCGCCAGACTATTTCCATTACAGAAACCATAAATGAAATGCATATCGGCATATTCACGGTTAGTAAAAGCATGGTTCATGGTTGTAAAGAAATCGAATGAAATGCAAAGTTGAGCACAAAGATCACAACTAAGAAAATAAAGAAACAAGAATTTAAATCATAGCACGCGAAAGTGACAATCATTAGTATCATTACAAAGAAACTGTCACTATAAAAGATGCCTACTATGTGAAAATGTTAAAAAAAATTACTGTTTTGAGCCATACATTATTTAAAAAATAATTATTTCTGACAACTACGCAGAATTCAAAAAAAAAGTAGGGACATTTTTTCTTCAAAAAAGTCCAATTCATTAAAAAATAATATTATTTGGTTGATAATTCAAAGAAATAAAAAAAATTCGAAAAATTTCTTAGTTAAATGTGCTATCATGGTCAGAAATTTATAAACCATGACAGACGTATTTATAACAACGGAGCATAGGTGAAAATCAGAATAATTTAAAGTTTAACATAAATTTGCATTTATTTGAAAGGTAGTCAGATAAATAGATTCAACTTTTGTATAATTATGTATTTATGTTATCAATATTCTGCTGCTGATGACCACTCAACATTGTCATAGTTTTTGGAGTTTTATTATATAGAAAAAACTTGAGGGGCGCAAACATTTTGGAAATGGCACTTCCAAATTTGTAAAAGATTCTCTAAACGACAAATTATTTTTTCTGTTACTTTTTTTTAATATATCATCACAAAAAATTGTAATTACCACTAGTAACCACTACGAATATTAAATATGTATATAAAATGGGCAAACTTGAATATTTGTATTATAAAAAGTATAAAACAAGTCCTGAATTTATTATGATTTGACCCACATTGAATTTAATATTGTTAAGTTGGAACGTAGAAGAGATCACCAACAGCTGATGTTTTTATACATATTCAAATTACTAAATGAACTGGATAGTCGGGACCTATATCTCAAATAGATCTTTATATTCCTGGTTCTGCAAATTTCAAAATTTTGAGTGTCAGAAATGTCTCAAAAACTTTTCACTTCTCAAGTATGGATATAAAAAGTGTCCCAAAAGTAACTCATTATTTGAACTGTGCGCCATTTTCATTCCAAAGAGTTGGCAGCATTGTACAGGATCACATGTTATAGTAAACATGTTGCGCTTAGACAAAATGAAACCCTGTATGACGGATGAGCAAGTGAAGATTCTGAAATTTCATAACAAGTACATAGAGTGTGTAGTTGAGACTGTGCTCAAGTTACGTACACTTTTCAGTAGAAGGAATGCCCTGAATGAAACAACTGAAAAGATTAGTCACCAAATTTGAACAAACAGGTTCGGTTGCAGAGAATAAAAGATGAGTAATAGTGTGGCAGAAATTCCCATAACCTCAGTGCGCCTTCAGTTACTGCAATTTAACATTTCAAAAAGCACAACGTAGCGTATTTTAATAAAATATGTCACACTATCCGTACTTGTAATGAAATTTTACAATCTTCATTCACTCATCTGTCATATAGTGTTCCATTTTGTCTAACCGCAGCAGCGTGTTTATTACTACGTGTGACCCTACACAATACTGCTAACTCTTCGGAATGAAAATGGGTTGCCCTTTATTAACGTTATTACAACAAAAAAGGTGAAATTCAATAAAAAGACCTGATGTTCCATTTAAAATAGTAAAGTTGATGTCAACTTCCAGAACAATTAGAAGTATGAGAAAATTGTAATTATTTAAGGATAACTTGGGGTATAATAATATCTGTACCCCTTCATTCTAATAGCAAGGATTAGACCAAAATTTAATGACTTTTGCAGGAAAGTGGGTGGTATATTGTTATTTAGTAGACTGCATTCTTCCATCTTACTATACCCGTGGAAAGAGCAATAACTTTCTACCTGATACCTTAAATTGCTAGCCAATCCATAGGATAAAAAATGTATAACACAATTTTTGGTTTTTTGGCCCTAACTCCAAATTTACATTTTCAATCACAACAGTTCCTGAAATATTCTAATGGATGGTCACAATGAGTAATTTCTTACATATCATTTAGTCTAACACAGAAATAAGCTTTCTTCGTTTTTATTTATTGATAACAATAGAAAAGTTTCATTTTGTATACCAATAATAGTTACATACATATATTTATTTCACAGTTGGTGCATCGGTAGCTAAACCAGAAGAACTGAAATTTCTGTACGAGTTACACGATGATTTTCAAATTTTGCCAACATTTTACGTTCTCCCAGCACTTCAAGCTGTATACATGTCTAACGCCACACAAAACGCCATCCCTGGGAAAACTGTCAGTCTAGAACGTATCCTCCATGGAGAGCAGTATCTTGAAATTGTTGGAGATTTACCCCAAGAAGGTGCATTGGTATCAAAAACGAAAATTGTTGAAGTATTAGATAAGGGTTCAGGGGCAGTAATTGTCACTGACAGTAAGTTATAATTTTTTCTCACATCATTTTTCAAAATAATTGTAATAATATGTCTACCACTCATCCCAGTTGCAAGGTTTATCCCAGAAGTCAAAGACTTAACGTGAGGGAGTGGTGACATATTATTCTTCCATCCTACCACACTCGTGAAGAGAATAACAACAATTTAACATGTTGAATTCATATGACACACCTGTTGCGTCATTAGGGGTGAGTTCTCATATGAGAATGATGTGCTTGGGGTGTCAACTTTTGATGTTACCAGTCACTCTAGTATTGACCACGAAAAGTTTCCAAAACAAAGTAAACACTTCGATTTGTAGAATAATAATTTCTGATTCTGTCACAAATTCGTATGACACACGTAGTGCGTCATGTAAAAATTGAACACTTTTTGTGCAAATTATGAACTTTCTTGAAGTATTTGCCAATGTTTTTCGAAAAAAAAAAGCATACTGCACAGGAGGGTGGAGCAGGAAAATACTTATGCAGTGAACATGTTAAACATTGGCTATCAACCAATTGATATAAGTAAAAATTTTACAAAGTATAAATTAACACTGACTGCGAATTTTAGAGCGTGTCGCACCCCAGAAGCGGCATCGTGTTTTTCGTAAATTATTGTTGTTTCTGGTATTAAGGTTACTTATTGTTTGTAATAAGTGTGTATACAGAGTGTTTTATTCGTTATTGACACGTGCACCTGACTAAAAGTTTCTGGTGCAGTGCTGATGGCCCCGATTGGGGTCATACATACGAAAAGGATAACTTTAGTCAAACACATCAAACTTTTGTGATATTATTTTTATTTGTTATAATAGAAATATTTTTCAATAACTGAAGAAGAAACAAATTCTGTGAAAACAAAAACAAAAAAGCTTTTGTGAAATTTAAAATAAAAAAAACTACCAAACTGCATCCTATTCGTGGGTAATGTCAAAACAGTCACCGACGCAAAACCCAGGTTGTTCTGGACATTCTTCGCAATGGTACAGTGTGCATTTTCTTATTTCCTTTGTAGAGTATACTCTACACCGCTTTCGATTTATACGTCTGTCCTTCGCTTTTGACCCAATTTTCGTCAGGACGTGTTTTGACGCATTCCTTCTTGTAGGCGGTTTCTTCTCTCCGGTTAACTGTATCTCTAAAAGACTACACAAGAGTGACTGTCTAAATTCGTATAACGACATTTTACAGCCAGAAAATTTTTTATATAAGAGAAACGAGTTTAGTAGCATCAGTTGTATATAGTGAATACCTAATTTTTTATACCACCTCAGCGTTTTCCTATTGCAGGGGTAGTAGGAATGCAGCTGGTCCTGCCTGTCGACACCGCCCATGTGTCTGTTGTAATGCAAAATCGGCGCTGGTCTTTCTCTATTGCGGTCTCTCTTATCCACGTACTCTACCATTTCGATTCCGTGCTCAGTGGATATGTACAAAACCTCACGCTTGTCTTTCCATTTCCCAATAGAATACCTTGCAATGGACTCCCCTTTCTTGAGTTTTTTTGTTAGGACGTCTTTGGGGTTGTGCCTTCTTTTGGCATTGAGTGTGCCAGTACAATAAGTACCACGAATAGTTAGTTGCCTGGCCAATTCATAGGAATTATAAAAATTATCCATGTAAATAGAATGACCTGAATCGAGAATCAGGCCGAGTATGTATCCCATTTTATCATAATAACAGTTATGTTATTTCAGGGTTGTTAACGTTACCTGTTAAGGGCTCACATATAGCTGAGCACCTAGAAGTAGGGTTATGTTTAAGATTTTTTTTCGTGTATAAAACTGCATTTTTTTAAAAAACCATAATAAACATTTTGAAGTATGGCATTTATTATAAATTGTGTGAAAATTGGGTTCGAAAATTTTGAATGGTAAAAAAATTGCAGTCGTTTTCCGGGGTGTGTTTTTTTCGAGAGCGTTCGCGGTACCAGACGTGCCTCCGCCATTTCTTATCTGAAAAAAAAAAAATATTTTCTCAAAGTAGATAGACAGAACTAGTACTTATCGAGCCGGAATTTGCGAATTCAATTTTTTCGGGTCATGGCAGTCATTTGCATAAAATTGGCGGTTTTTCGCCTTAAAATTGTTGAGTAATTATAAGAAAAAAAAAACTATGTAAAATATCGAAAAAAGGGCTCGATAAGTACTAGATTATTGTGTGAAGCATAACTTTGAAAAATTTGATCCCGATCGGTTCAGTAGTTGCGGAGATATTTCTGGTACCGATTTTGAAAATACTGTTT
>NW_019417530.1:13459-21782 GCF_000390285.2 Anoplophora glabripennis
TTTTTTTTTGTTTTGTGTGGTTTTTCCCCAAATTCATGCTCAATAAATTAACTTTAGTAGCAAACTGTTGTCATAAAGCATTAATAAGTTTTAATTGTGATGGTTTCGTTCTGCCGGTAGTCGTAGTCTGTTGTTATGAAACATGAAACAAATACCTACAACGTAGAGCGCAAACTCGTAAATAACGGGTACGTACAACATAAAATAGCGGCCGTGTTCTGTTTCATTTCATTACAATTAAATAACATGTCTGTTTGACGGATACTTATAAGATATTATGTTATTACGGCATGTTATTTACAAACGTTATTTCTAACATAACATTTTAACGTAAATGGGATACATACTCGGCCTGAATGCCTTCTAATAAATCTAACACCACTCTTGTCGTAATGCCTTTCCCGCCACCGTCATCTAGTGCCCCAGTATACACCTTTGATTTTATAATCCTACCACTGGGTTCTGTCAGCATGTAAACCTTGATACCATAACGGTGGCGCTTGTTTTTCATATATTGATGGAAAATCAAGCGCCCACGTCACAATACCATGGATTCGTCAAGGGATAACTCTTTTCCAGGATAATATATTGCAGCCATCTTATTATTGAAAAAATCCAATGTAGGCCGTATTTTGTATAATCGATCTGTCGACTTCTCTCCGTGGACTGGATTCCTGGCAAAATCTAAACATCGCAAAATTAGTAAAAATCGGTTGTGACTCATAAATGCAGAAAAACACTTCATATTGTATAGTGGGTGGGTCTTCCAATAATCTTGGAGTCTATTCATTTTTATTGTTCCTGTGTGAAGTACTAAAGCAATAAACTTCAGCATTTCGTCTTGATTGTTCAGTAATCCCTTAAGAACAAAATAACTCTTCAGCATAGTGATTTATTTTATTCACCAACAATTTCAGTATGTCATCGTCGAATATCATGCGGAAATAGTCCACAGGTTCATTATTGACAGGAATTGGTAATAAAAGTTTATTATTTTTCAAAAATGGAAAATTGTTCAAACCTGTAGGGATTTCTTGCCAGTTTGGAACATTAACATTGTCATCAACCGAGCCTAGGAAAACAAATGTTTTACACATAGTAAAATAATAAAATATAAAATATTAACCATTATATGCGTCTCGATGAGTCAAGTTTGGGACTTCTGGGATTTCCGGACCATCGTTTGAAATTACTGTTTGCAATTCGTCATATATTCCTAAAAAAGTATCTAGTAAAATTTACATAAAAACATAGAAAATCGAAAATTACTACCCGCATCATTTTCGTCTGAAGTCTCCTCTTCGGATTCAGAATCACCTTGCTCATGGTCAATATCACTTTCTGTTTCACATAATAAAACTTCATCCTCATCGCTAGACTCTAATTATGCCGATAAAAGTTCTTCTTCAGTGAGATTTTTAGGATTTTTGTATGTAACTTTGCGTTTTTTAGATGTTGAGGGTACCTGGTCACTGTCTGCCATCTTGAAACTGCACAAAAGCAAATATCGCGAAACGGCGAAAAAATGTTCGAATCCCGACACTTAACCTAGATGCTGACATAGGCACATGCAGTTTAGAGTAATGCTCAACTTGTACTGCTTCGTTAAATAAAGCGACAAGAACAACCCCGAGCGGGGCTGTTCGCATCTGGTGCTGAACTGGCGTAGCTTACATCGGGCTCATGCGCATTGAACGTGTTAAGACAATATATTTTTGTATGTAATTTTAACAGTTTTTGAAAAATACCACATAAAGAATATTTTTTTCACGTAAGTGTTACCGCAAATCTAAATAAAAAACTTTCAGTCCATGTTATAAAATATATGGGAGATGAGTTGAGTGCAGAAATTTTAGAGGCTTATGGAACATAAAAAATAAAAGAATTTTTTTCTAGGAGCCAATTGTCCTTTGTTTTATCCAAGGATGATTTTTTTAAATTTAATTTTAATAATGTATTTTTCAAAAATTGTATTGAAAATTTTTACAAGTTGTTAGTTTTTGGCCATTTGCTAGAGTATCTAGCTGCTTTCCCTCCCAGTAATATTTTTTGTTAGGTTTTTTATAGTGTATATCTTGTAAAAGGTGTCCCAAAATTCACACCAGAAGTGATTTTGATAAAGAACATGTTTTTCAGTTAAAAATTGTAAATTATACAGAGTGTAACTTTGAATGGGCAAGTTTAGTGGGTGTTCGCCACACATACAGTACTTACTTAACAAGTAACCTAGCAAAAAACCCAAGCAGTAATCATTAATGATAAATGAAATACACAAAGTAAACAGTCTTGATGGTTTCCAGTGAAGAAAAACATTCAAATTCACAATTAGATGTACTGTCTCCAAATGCGAAACAACTGATGCCCTTCGCTTTGTCACCGTTGACCCGCACTATCTCCCTTCACATGCACTGTAGGTTACCTACAATTCATGTATTTGTAATACATGAATACTACAGTACACAAATATTAAAGTATATCTTAAAAAACTAATTATAGATCGACTATTTATTTAATTAAAAAAAAAGAATTTCAGTTTCGTATTCTGGGGAGCAAGTACTATTACCCCTAAAAAACTGACCCCCACTTAAAGATCCGTAGAGTATATACGAGTAGTATAGAGTTATGTATTGAATAGCATATCAGGTAAATGGCCTCCATGACTTTGCTGGTACATACACACACTTCTGTTGAAATTTTCCATGACCGTTTTGCATAAGCGCTCAATTTCTTCCCTCAATGGGTGATTGTGGGCTTGGCAAAAACCCTTTGACTTAAAAAACCCCAAAGAAAAAAGTCCATGAGTATTAAATCCATTGATCTAGGCGGCTTATTCTGATCACCAAAATGGGAAATTTTACATGACCAAGTAATGACCAGTAATTGAATTGTTTCTTGGGCTGTATTGCATATGGCACTGTCTTGTTGAAACCACACGTCTACATCCGTATCTTGCAATTTAGGCACAAAAAACTGAATTATCATGTCTGATAGTGAGCACCATTATGTGTTATTGCCTGACCAGCAGCATTTTTGAAGAATGGTCCGATGATGCCTCCAGTCCAAAATCTGCTCCAAATAGTGACACGTTGTGGATGCATTTGTTTCTCAATAATTACTCGTGGATTTTGTGAATCCCAAATGCCATAAACCATTCAACAAAGGTCCTTCGCTCTACGTGGTCAGTAGGCTTCAGTCCTTGAGTCAATTAAACGTAAAGGTGAAGATGTAAATCTTTCGTGAAAATACGTTTTAGAGAGCTTCTCAAACTGTCCATTCCTTGACCACAGTGCCGAATTGATGTTCCTGGACTCTCAGCAATACTCTCGAACAACTTCAGTGTTTTGTGTTGAAGGACGGCCAGAGTGTTTGGGATCACTAATTGATCCTGAATTTTTCAATTAATCTCTTCCCAATTAATTGATGAAGTTAAATCACTATTCCAAGCATATTTTGTAGGAAAATTGCCAGCTATACCTGCTAAACCGTCATTATTTTTTAAATATTGCTCAACAATGAAAACGTGTTGTTCTTCGTGTAGTGCTCCATTTTTAATAAACCTGAACTGAGCTGTCACACTATCTTTTTTGTTTCATTGGCAGCACTTTACCACACAAATGGCGCAAAATTCAAATCTTACATGAATTTTGTGACATCCAATCTAATAATTTTGCACAAAAAAGGTGCTCTTATTAAAATTACCAAATATGTTTTTTTTTTTTGAGAAAAATAACTGCATCAAAATGAATCAATTTTTTTGTAATGCACAAGGTATTTTTGAAGACATGTTTAATTGAGCAAAACTGTACCAAGTAAATTGATATAAATCTTTTTTTTTTGTTTTTCATCTAAAAGAAATTGTCCTTGAAGTAAAGCCCATTTGTTTGCCGACATCTGTATGTTAAAAATAGAAACTAGTTAGAATCAGTTACTTTTATCTCAGAAGCGGTACATTTTTAGCGACTTTAACAAAAGTGTCTTTTTGTGTAAAATGAAACTTTACATTGTGATACAAAACATCACCAAAAAAAAAACACCTTAAAAAAGTTATATCATAAAATATTACTGGGAGAGATCGTAGTTAATGCCCTCTAGCAAATGGTCAAATATTAACAATATTGACATGTTAAATACCTATGCTTAGAAACTTACTTGTACCAAATCTTATATAATCATTTTTGGCACCCCATACCTCGAAAATAAGAAAGAACCATAACCTATAGAAAAAAATTGACTTTTTTTATGTTCTATGGGGCTACATTTTTTACACTAATTTCCTGAGCACCCTGTAAAGAGCATCAATTATGAGAATATTGTATTTTTAAAAGGACACAAAGTTTTGATTGAGATGTCTAACAAACTCAGTGCCTAGAATCAGTCATTTAGAACTTAATAAATATTTTATAAAAAAATTGGTAGTTGCCAAAGTCTACAAGAATAAAGTTTATTTGATAAATTTTATGTTTAGTATAGCTTGATATCAAAATCTGCTATACCTTGTGTAATTGAAATAAACAATTATATACTGACCTTTTCATTATTTAGTCATATTTTGTCAAAACCAAATTTTGAAAACTTTCTAGTTTAATCTTTTGTTTTTTTTACATCAAATTGTGTAAAATTAAATCTTAGGGCCGCTGTTCACAACGTCATTGCAATTAACTATTGTAGACCAATAGAAGGCCGTTGCTTCAACCACACGCTGACCAATATTTGACATTTTATTAATGCCGTATTATCCAACATTTCATTTTTGCATGGAATCGTGCAGTTACAGCTTCAGCCATTTACTCGATAACAACTTTTATTTAAATATATACCACCAAAAAACAAAGTCGTCAAAGTGATTTTATAATTAAACAAAAGGTCAGCATGTGGACGCATATAGCGATGGTCGACCATGTGCCCTAAAATGGTGCCTGAAAAACCAGCATCAAGCTGATCATGAGCCAGCCTCGTCCACTTTTCCAATAGTACGTAGCAGAGCTGGATAATTACTTGTAATTTAAAAATAGTTACAATTACAAATTACTTTTTTAAAAAAAGGAACTAATTACAATTACAAAGTATATTCTTTAAAAAAGGAATTATATTAATTTAATTACAGTTACATGGAAAATGGATTTAGCAATTACTTTTCTAATTACTTTTNAAGATTAGTTACCAAATTTGAACAAACAGGTTCATACACATTAATTTTCATACACAACAGTTCCTGAAATATTCTAATGGATGGTCACAATGAGTAATTTCTTACATATCATTTAGTCTAACACAGAAGTAAGCTTTCTTCGTTTTTATTTATTGATAACAATAGAAAAGTTTCATTTTGTATACCAATAATAGTTACATACATATATTTATTTCACAGTTGGTGCATCGGTAGCTAAACCAGAAGAACTGAAATTTCTGTACGAGTTACACGATGATTTTCAAATTTTGCCAACATTTTACGTTCTCCCAGCACTTCAAGCTGTATACATGTCTAACGCCACACAAAACGCCATCCCTGGGAAAACTGTCAGTCTAGAACGTATCCTCCATGGAGAGCAGTATCTTGAAATTGTTGGAGATTTACCCCAAGAAGGTGCATTGGTATCAAAAACGAAAATTGTTGAAGTATTAGATAAGGGTTCAGGGGCAGTAATTGTCACTGACAGTAAGTTATAATTTTTTCTCACATCATTTTTCAAAATAATTGTAATAATATGTCTACCACTCATCCCAGTTGCAAGGTTTATCCCAGAAGTCAAAGACTTAACGTGAGGGAGTGGTGACATATTATTCTTCCATCCTACCACACTTGTGAAGAGAATAACAACAATTCATATGACACACCTGTTGCGTCATTAGGGGTGAGTTCTCATATGAGAATGATGTGCCTGGGGTGTCAACTTTTGATGTTACCAGTCACTCTAGTATTGACCACGAAAAGTTTCCAAAAAAAAGTAAACACTTCGATTTGTAGAATAATAATTTCAGATTCTGTCACAAATTCGTATGACACACGTAGTGCGTCATGTAAAAATTGAACACTTTTTGTGCAAATTATGAACTTTCTTGAAGTATTTGCCAATGTTTTTCGAAAAAAAAAAGCATACTGCACAGGAGGGTGGAGCAGGAAAATACTTATGCAGTGAACATGTTAAACATTGGCTATCAACCAATTGATATAAATAAAAATTTTAAAAAGTATAAATTAACACTGACTGCGAATTTTAGAGCGTGTCGCACCCCAGAAGCGGCATCGTGTTTTTCGTAAATTATTGTTGTTTCTGGTATTAAGGCTACTTATTGTTTGTAATAAGTGTGTATACAGTGTTTTATTCGTTATTGACACGTGCACCTGACTAAAAGTTTCTGGTGCAGTGCTGATGGCCCCGATTGGGGTCATACATTCGAAAAGGATAACTTTAGTCAAACACATCAAACTTTTGTGATATTATTTTTATTTGTTATAATAGAAATATTTTTCAATAACTGAAGAAGAAACAAATTCTGTGAAAACAAAAACAAAAAAGCTTTTGTGAAATTTAAAATAAAAAAAACTACCAAACTGCATCCTATTCGTGGGTAATGTCAAAACAGTCACCGACGCAAAACCCAGGTTGTTCTGGACATTCTTCGCAATGGTACAGTGTGCGTTTTCTTATTTCCTTTGTAGAGTATACTCTACACCGCTTTCGATTTATACGTCTGTCCTTCGCTTTTGACCCAATTTTCGTCAGGACGTGTTTTGACGCATTCCTTCTTGTAGGCGGTTTCTTCTCTCCGGTTAACTGTATCTCTAAAAGACTACACAAGAGTGACTGTCTAAATTCGTATAACGACATTTTACAGCCAGAAAATTTTTTATATAAGAGAAACGAGTTTAGTAGCATCAGTTGTATATAGTGAATACCTAATTTTTTATACCACCTCAGCGTTTTCCTATTGCAGGGGTAGTAGGAATGCAGCTGGTCCTGCCTGTCGACACCGCCCATGTGTCTGTTGTAATGCAAAATCGGCGCTGGTCTTTCTCTATTGCGGTCTCTCTTATCCACGTACTCTACCATTTCGATTCCGTGCTCAGTGGATATGTACAAAACCTCACGCTTGTCTTTCCATTTCCCAATAGAATACCTTGCAATGGACTCCCCTTTCTTGAGTTTTTTTGTTAGGACGTCTTTGGGGTTGTGCCTTCTTTTGGCATTGAGTGTGCCAGTACAATAAGTACCACGAATAGTTAGTTGCCTGGCCAATTCATAGGAATTATAAAAATTATCCATGTAAATAGAATGACCTGAATCGAGAATCAGGCCGAGTATGTATCCCATTTTATCATAATAACAGTTATGTTATTTCAGGGTTGTTAACGTTACCTGTTAAGGGCTCACATATAGCTGAGCACCTAGAAGTAGGGTTATGTTTAAGATTTTTTTTCGTGTATAAAACTGCATTTTTTTAAAAAACCATAATAAACATTTTGAAGTATGGCATTTATTATAAATTGTGTGAAAATTGGGTTCGAAAATTTTGAATGGTAAAAAAATTGCAGTCGTTTTCCGGGGTGTGTTTTTTTCGAGAGCGTTCGCGGTACCAGACGTGCCTCCGCCATTTCTTATCTGAAAAAAAAAAAATATTTTCTCAAAGTAGATAGACAGAACTAGTACTTATCGAGCCGGAATTTGCGAATTCAATTTTTTCGGGTCATGGCAGTCATTTGCATAAAATTGGCGGTTTTTCGCCTTAAAATTGTTGAGTAATTATAAGAAAAAAAAAACTATGTAAAATATCGAAAAAAGGGCTCGATAAGTACTAGATTATTGTGTGAAGCATAACTTTGAAAAATTTGATCCCGATCGGTTCAGTAGTTGCGGAGATATTTCTGGTACCGATTTTGAAAATACTGTTTCGAGTAAAACACGTTTAAAGTTTTGCTTCCACTTTACAATGGAATAACTGGTTTATTTTTAAACTTACATGAAATCATCGATTCCTGGGCCATATGACGGATCTTCTCTAGACTTGTCGGAACTTGTCGGAACATGCTCTTGCTATATGTATAAAGGACGATAAATACGTAGAATCCAACAGGGGCGAGAACACCCAAATCGTGTAGTGTAGACGTAGACTATAGCCAAACAGATGACAAAGGCCGCGTCTACCTGCGCCCGACCGTTATTCGTTGCTTACCAGGACAGTTACGAAACGCTATAACTTCGTCATTACTGCGAATTTCTTTATGAAATTTTCAGGGTAGACACTCGAAGGACAGTACTTTCGAATGAGCACCTTTTTGAAAAATCGATTTTCCCAATTTACCCAGGTATATGTGAGCCCTTAA
>NW_019417530.1:25229-27772 GCF_000390285.2 Anoplophora glabripennis
CTTTTTCCTTTTTCTCTGTTTGGTCACTATAATTTACTTTATCATAAAAGTAATTAGAAAAGTAATTGCTAAATCCATTTTCCATGTAACTGTAATTAAATTAATATAATTCCTTTTTTAAAGAATATACTTTGTAATTGTAATTAGTTCCTTTTTTAAAAAAAGGAACTAATTACAATTACAAAGTATATTCTTTAAAAAAGGAATTATATTAATTTAATTACAGTTACATGGAAAATGGATTTAGCAATTACTTTTCTAATTACTTTTATGATAAAGTAAATTATAGTGACCAAACAGAGAAAAAGGAAAAAGTTAAGTTAAAAATTTAAATTAAAAGTGTTGTGTAATATTGCGTTTTATTATTTATTAGAATTGATACTAAAATGAAAAGATTATTCTTATTCATTTTCTGATATAGAATTTTTATATTTTTATTCCTAATCTAATAATTTAAACTAGTTCAGTTCATACTATAATTTTATATTATTGGTCAGGTAATTAATTCAACCCGATGCTCTTTTTTTTTGGTTGTTAGTACATCTGCAAAATATAGAATACAGTAATTTTGGGTAGACTGGAAAGCAATAATTATTATTAAAAAAATTACGAATCGAACAAGTACGAGTAAAAGGCTGAGTAACCGAACCAGAAGCTTTCTCAACTCAAAATAAGAGCAGTAACGAGTAACACATAGATACATAATATATATTTTTATAAAACTTGATGCTATAGGTAACATATTTTTACTTCGTATATTTTCTAAATGAATAATAATTATAATAAAATAAAATGTACTCTGTTAATTCTGAGGTTAATTCACCAAATCACTTTTTATTGTTCACGCGGCACAAGGCTTTCCTCAAATGAAATAATAGAAGTTTGCAAGTCTGTACGCAATTACGCAATACGCATGATCTTAAAAGTAATTATAATTATAAGAAAAAGTATTTGTACTTATAGAAGTAATTTGTAATTCGATAGTTCAAATAATATAATTACAAATTACAATTCCTATAACTATTTTGCTGCAATTACAATTCCAAATTACTTTAATAAAAAAAAGTATTTAAATACAATTACAATTACAGGAAAAAAAAGGGAATTGTAATTGCTAATTACTTTTTCATCAGGAATTACCCAGCTCTGGTACGTAGTAATTTTGTCATTATTATGGCAACTGGACGATCATTCATCTCTCTTATCACGTAGGGGCGTATAATCCAAGAAATGGAAATACACATACGCCTCTATGTGATAATAGGGACGAATGCATGCATATTTCTGATTACTTAATAACTAAAATAAATAAAAGATAAATTATATGTTAACCATCTTTTGAATAAAAGTAAAAAATGACTGAGTGAATAGTCCCATTCTCTTACATACATTTAACTTTTTATAGATAAAGCATAATGATAATACAGTTACGCACTGTATATAAAAATTTTATCATAGTGTTACTAAAGATTTTTTTTTTAGTTGAAATCTGCAATGAAAATGGTGAACTGATCGCCCGCAATCAAATCGTAACGTTCGCTGTTGGTTCTGGGAAGTTTGGCGGGCCCAGAACTGGTACCAAGATCATTCCGTGTCAGAATAAGCCAAAGAGAAATCCAGATATTTCACTGGTTCAGAAAACGAGTGTGGATCAAGCCGCTATATATAGATTGTCAGGTAACATGAAAAATTATTTTAATCTTTAAACTGATTGAGAGCAGCATATCTCATATCTATTCCACTGCGCTATGGGCCAGGAAACTGAAAAAGTGGCCAAAATACTAAAAGTGCTCCAATTGCTATGAAATGTGGTACTCCAAGGTTTTTGGGGTCGCTAATTTTGAATCTGTACTCAAAATTAAGAAATTCAAAATGGCGGATCCTATATGGCATACGAAAATGTTGAAGATGCTCTGATTGTACTGTTTGGTATTAATAGGTTTTTGGGGTCGGTGATTTCGGATCCGTACCCAAAATTTAGAAATTTGAAATGACAGATCCAATATGGCGGAAAAAAAATGCTAAAGATTTTGCTGAAATTTGGTACTGAAACGTTTTTGGGTTGCTAATTTCGAATCCGTACTCAAAATTAAGAAATTCAAAATAGCGGATCCGATACGATGACTATAAAATTACAAAATGAGATTATGTAATTGAAACGCCAGCAGTTCGCCTACAAAATCTGTAGTGTGCAGGGCCTGCTACGAGGAGGTTGCAGTGCAATTCGAGACCTCTTAATTACCGTATCGGTAATTCAGGGTGCTTTATTAGAGTGAGTCCCATTGCCTCCTAAAGTATTTTTCAGAATTTTTTCAGATTTTTTCGCAGCGTCGTTTTTTATTATAATGTGAAGATCACCCTAATTTTGGTGTTCGTTGAGCGGTGCATTCAAATCCTCTTTTCGTTAGAGGAGGTAGCTGCCACCACCCCAGCTGGTGTTCTGCCGGGGAAATTGCCGCTCTTCGGAGGGTAGGTGTCGTAGCCCTAAGAGATTTGCGATTGAGCTCCAATAGAAACACCGCTTAGTAATAATAATAATAATA
>NW_019417530.1:28104-65626 GCF_000390285.2 Anoplophora glabripennis
ATACAGGGTGTTTCTAAAATAGGGTTCCAAACTTCTGCTGCGTTTATAACTCATTAAAATAAGCCAAAAAGTTCCTATTAACATGTGCCCTAAAACGCACCCTTAGGAAGTTATATGCCCTTAAAAGGGCTCAAACAAAACTGGTTTTTTTCTGTTATTGACAAAACGAGCGCAAATAAATAGAAAAAAATTTATGGGTTTTACATAACTTTTTACGTTAAATAACATGGGCTACTCCGTTTTTCGACATGCAAATCATATGCGTTCCATTTAGGTTGGTGAAGGGGGTTTTCGGCCCGTAATTTTTTTTATTTCAATTTTTTTACAATTTTCTCTACAGATTTATAAAATCTTAACAATTTTACGTAAAAAATATTATCTTTGTCCAAATCGATATTTCCAATGGTTTTCGAGTAAATTGAGTTTGAAAATTACTCTGCTCTTTAAGTTATTAAGCCAAAAATCTGTTTACCATAGCAAATAAAAGACTGACGTTGCCACAACGCTTAACAATTTAAGTTATTGATAAACTGTCAATTGAGCTTTGCAGTGTTTAATTAGTAAAAGTGGTGAGTGGAAAATTTAAGTAGCAATTTATTTGAAAAAAAAAACAGTTTTGTTTGAGCCCTTTTAAGGGCATATAACTTCCTAAGGGTGCGTTTTAGGACACATGTTAATAGGAACTTTTTGGCTTATTTTAATGAGTTATAAACGCAGCAGAAGTTTAGAACCCTATTTTAGAAACACCTTGTATATGTGCACCCCTATAAATCTCTTCGTGATACGAGGAGCTGCTTCATCTGTTTACGGAACGAAAATACTTGGTGCTCCTTTTATATTGTTAGGGATTTGTTGAATATCTTCGCAGCGTTATACGAAAAAGAACCTTGAAATTGAGCAGATTTGTGTTCTGGAACCAAGTACAGGTGTCGATATCGGGTGGAACGGTTGTGTACTTCACTGCCTTTTACTAGTTTGTTGCACAGATAAACAGGAGATCTAAATGTTTCAGTTTTATAAACTATGCAAGACAAATGTAGCTCATACCTTTCTTTTAAATACAGGGTGTCCCGAAATAAATGCAACAAAATTTGGTCAGAAATTCTTAAGAGAAATTTAAGGGACCCGTATTTTTTATTTTTGATAAGTGCGGCCCTCTTTCGGAGATATAGCCCCCTGATACAAGCCCTTAAAAATTTAATTGTTTTTATATCTCAGAGCTCTATCACACAAGAACCACCAAATTTGGTACACAGGGATTTTATGACATGTAGAATGCGATGCTGATAAGCTCTTTGGCAAGGGGCCCCCACAAAACACTTTTTCGGGGGCCCCCTTGCTTTTGGGGCCACCGAACTTTAGTTGCATATTTAATTTTTTAAAAAATTAGTAGCCCCTTAGAAACTCCAGGGAATTTAAAAACTTTTTTGTCTGTTAAAATTTTTTCGAAAAAAGCAGCGTTTTTTGAAAAAATGGCTAAATGTGATTGGATGCATATCGAGGTTCATATGAAACTTTAAAGTGTTAATCGTAGGTGGCTGGCATTCGCAATAAACAATCAATTTTATTCTCAAAGAGTTAACCTCTTTCACGTTTATTGTCACGGTTTATTATAAAATTCTTCAAATTTTGTGAATATTTGCAAAAGTTCGTAATTTTTCATAAAGTACACACTCTAAGGAATCCAATGATACATCGCTCCTTTTGATAAGTAGTGGAGTTTAGAGAAGTTCTGATTCCAAAGTATGATCAAAACATCGAAATTCACTAATATATGAGTCTAACTTCCACTATTTTCTCTGTTTTTCATTTTTTTACTCTGTGCCCTATTACAATTATTTATCGAAGTAAAAATGATGGATGAGATGCAATACAGACTTTTGATTTGTTGAAATACAACAGTACCAATGAAATATTTGAATAGTAAAATTGCTGGTTTCATACATGATTTTAAAAGTTTAAGTCGTTGCCACATAGGGAGTAGCCTGTCAAATTCAATGAAACTTTAAAAATAACTAGTCCACGGGCCCATGTACAAAGAAAAAAAATGATTACCAGCAAGCTGTAACTTTGCGTGCAGCTTAAGTTTGACGAGTCTTCCAAGATTTGACTACGAGTAAAATTCAACAGTGGTAAGTTTTCCCGTAATTTTCAGGAAAACATGTCAATCTGGCATAAACATGGAGTGTTATAACCAGCACTTTTTTTTAAGTTTAAATGAAAGATATATATTTTTTAAACCCCCAAAAAATTTGTCCGACAAAAATTTTGGCATTTTGAGTTTGTCCCCCACCCCAAAGATGTCGATTTGGTGACATTATCCAACGCCCCAAAGATGTTGATTTAACGACAACATGGTTGGTGATAACCAGCAATCTGGTTTTGATTTTTTTCTCTAATAATTGAAATGTATAACATAATAATATACTTGTCTGCCAAAAAGATTGGAAAATTTGCCTTAAAATTGAGAAAAATAACTATATTTGTGGTACCTAATGTTCATTCCGCTATAAAATAATTAATTTTTTAATGAAAAAATAAAGAAGAATAAATAAGAATTATCTTATTTACAGGAGCAACAGAAATTCATAAATAATTATATCTATAAAAATGAATTTAATTAATCTCCATCAAAATGATTTCTTTGTTCAAAAAACTTATATGTACATTTTATTTTATAAACTGTTGTAACTATTTTATAAAAAACGGTTACTTTAAAATGAATGCATACATTTTTGCTTGAGTTTTTTTAAATTCAATTTTGCAATCTTGTTTTGACAAACAGTTTACACATAGTTTTGTCGTTGAAAAACCAATTTTAAAAATATTTTGAATCCACTGCGCGTTCTCTATTTCTTTTCTCAAGGAATCCAACGTGTAATGGTACGTTGTCCATCGCAGGTAAGTGCACACACACATAGACGCATGCATTAACACATAAGTTGTAAGTGAGTGTTCTCCAAAAAAGAATTTCGATCGCACTCCGCGTATATCCTATAAATACATGCACATGGTTCACAGTCTTGTGCATGCCTCGTGGTAAAAATTTCGTAAATCATGGAGTGTTTTGACTGTTTTGTTTGTGTAATTGTGGAAATGATAAATCAAGAGCAAAAAGTGAAAAAGTAAAAAAAAATTAATCAATATTTTTATAACAAATTAATTAACAATGTTTAATATTTACTGTCGGTTTTAACAATATTATTCTGCATTATCCACTTAACAACGTACAATTGAAATGCAGCAATTTTGGTTGTGTTAATTAATTTTCTAAATGTTCAGATATTGCATATATCCAATTTTTTTGTAATTGTATAAAAAAATGAATTTAAATTAGTCATATGTATTTTGAAATTTTACAATAAGATACTTTTATTTCAAATCTTATTACCAAACCCTCCCAGAAAAATCAGCTTGCTGGTTGTCACTAACCATAATGTCACCAAATCGACATATTTGGGGTGGGGGACAAACTTAAAATACCAAAATTTTTGTCGGATAAATTTTTTGGGGGTTTAAAAAATATATATTTTTCATTTAAACTTAAAAATAAAGTGCTGGTCATAACATTCCATGTCTATGCCAGATTGACATGTTTTCCTGAAAATCACTGGAAAACTTACCACTTACCATTTTGCTTGTAGTTAAATCTTGGGAGACATCAAACTTAAGCTGCACGCAAAGTTACAGCTTGCTGGTGATCATTTTTTTCTTTGTATGTGGGCCCGTGGACTACTAGTTTAGCTTGTCTAAATAACGACAAGTCATTTGTTTGAACTCTGTAGATACATTTCTTTCAATATCCTGATTTGATATTTAAAGATAAGTATAATATTTTCTTCTAAAACTGTAATAATTTATATTCCAAAAATCAAATGTTTATATATGAAAATATTTTTTAATTTGGAAGAGGAAAACACATTTTCTTTTATGGCCCCTAGTGGTAGACCCTATATGCAATGGAATTTGGTTTGGTCGAAGTAGATTCAGATAACTTGGAATGAATTGATGAAACTGGTAACCATGTTTGTGGCATAAAAAAAATTTCAATTTTTTTATTGATCAAATAAGTGATGGTAACTTTGAATTATATCGACATTTTAAGAAGATATTACTAAGCAAGGATTAGTGAGATGGAAGATCGGAAGCGCTCCGGTTACTTCTAAAGTGATGCGCCATATGTAGTTTCAGCATTCTGCCAATAAAAATGAGAAGGTTTTGATTACTAAAAATTAATTTTCCTTATCTGGCAACTCTAAAATCTACTTGCAGCCCCTTAATTGTCAGTATTTGTTGCATAGAAGATGCTGAATGATAATATTTATTACCATCTGAAAAGGTCCCAAACCTTTGCGAAAACAGACAAATAAATTATCACATGTTCTGGCTTTTGTTACACCTGTTTGTGGAACTATAATGTTCCAAATATTTATTTAGTTTAAATTTTCATTTAGTAAATAAAAAAAAAGCAAGATTTACATAAAAAACAAACTGATGGTTATTTTTTAAATTTACTGTATTACAATAGCTACAAAATAATGGCCAAAAGTCACAGAGCAACATCAAAGAAAAAAAGAGGACTTTGACTTCTTGGTTATTTATTCTGTTTCAAAACCACATAAAAAAAATCTTATTTCTAGACTACCAAAATATCCCCAATTTGTAACAAAGTTTTTATTATATTTGTATAATGCTTGAAAATATATTTTCATTAAATATTTTAAATTTTTTTTTGTATTGTGTTTCTTGATGAACCTTCCTTTCTGCTTTCAGGAGATAATAATCCTTTACACATCGACCCAAACATGGCTCTTCTCAGTGGTTTTGATCAGCCAATTCTTCATGGTTTGTGCACCCTGGGCTTCTCTGTGAGGCTAATATTAGCAGCTTTCGCTTCCTACGATACTTCCCTATTCAAGGCTTGCAAGGTGATTCCTTTTATTGTATAACAAAATATAAAATTCATGCTTTTTTCCTTACAGGCACGTTTTATGAAACCTGTCATTCCCGGTCAGACTTTGAGAGTGAACATGTGGAGAGAGAACAACAGAGTATTCTTTGAGACTGTCGTTGTGGAGAACAACAGTGTGGTTATTGGAGGTAAGAATATTTAAGTACAGTATTGTAGAACACGAAATAAGAAAAAAAAATCCAAGAAGTCTCAATGGGGTAATGTTTAATTTCCAAGGGCGTTTGGTAAAAAAATGAATAAATGAAAATATTATATTATAAAGGCCAAGTAACTCTTGTCATCACATTGGTGTAAATGCAACAACCAAAGCAAGGATTAAAGTATTCCTTCATGAATGATTGGGACAAGCAATTAAAGAAAGGAGACATGTTGGGTGGGTCGGTGGCCGAAGAGTTTGAGACGTCAATACTCGAATCAATGAGTGCCACTATCGTGGGTTTAATCCCTGCGGCCATAAGACTGTAAATCAGCTATATTCATAGAGGGTAATTAGGCATCCTCTCTGCAGATATGCTAGGGTGGAAGAACGTTGGCTTGGGTCAACGTGAGAGATTAATACTGGTCGGCGTTCATTCATCCCCCTAATTAATAAGGTTTTCCAGATTTCCTTCATTCCTGCACTATAGGTAGTTGGGCGTACCAACGTAGTCATTCCTTGGCACAAATGCGGCCTACTGAATAATAGTATACTGCCTCCTCTCCCACACAATTCTCCGAATTCTGGGCTAATCCTTGCGGCTGTGATGTGGGATGGAGATATTATTATTATGTATCCTGATTTACGTACAAGAAGCAAAAAATGATTTTGCAAACTATAGACCCATTTCCATCTTGAGTAATTTTTGTAAAATACTGGAAATAGTCTTGCATTCTTATATTATGTATCACGTCTCGAATATGATCATACCTGAACAACACGGTTTTATACAGCACTACGAATCTTACATGTAAGACACAATTTATATCTGAAGTTCAGATCAGGGAGGTCAGGTGGATGTTATTTACACTGATTTCTCAAAAGATTGATCATTTTTTGCTACCACAAAAACTTAACAACTTTGGGTTTTGCGACGATTTGCTCAGACTGTTTCAATCTTATTTAACTTATCGCTATCAGTTTGTTCAGTATCGTGGTTTTAAATTATTGTTACGTTAACTTTTGGCTAGTTCATAACTATAAAGGTAGGTCCGACTAACCTCAGGGGAGTCGGGGGTGGATTAACAAACAAGAATTTATACAGGGTGATTCAGGTTTAATCTGGATAACTTCAGGAATCGATAGAACAGGTTAAAATAATGTTCATTCATGATATAAACATTTCCTAAATCGCACCGTTTCGGAGATAGAGGGCGGTGAAGTAGACATTTTTTCCCATTTTTCCCTCATATTTTTCAACTTAATATTTTTAACGATGATTTTCACAAACGTCAGTTTGTACAAATCACTGTGAGTTTTGTTTTTCATGGGTTGCTATAACATTAAATGAAATTTATGCGGCTGGGCGCTATTTAGGGCGCTACACTGTTACGAATTTCATTGAATATCTCAGAAACAAGGCCAAATATCAAAAAATAAATAAGAGACAAAAAAGTTTCAAAATTAATGAGGCAAAGGTGATGTACAGCTGTTTTATTGAAATTATAAATTTTTTAAAAGTTTTAAAATAATGTAAGAGGCGGGTAGCAAACAAAATACATTTCTAAGAGGGGTAGGTGGTTCAAACTTAACCCTTTCGCTGCGCAATACGTCTGAACGTAGCTACCACGCCGTGCGCGAAGGTTTATAGCGTGCGAATATATACGTCTGGAGCAGTTAGACCACTTATAGTTTTACATTATGTTGTGTTAAATTACGATTTACGATAAATTGTACGATTTTGTTTTGAATAAAATACAGTAAATGTACTAAATAGAAACTGAAAGAAACATGAACAATCTTGGTATTATTACCAGTACTTCTTTCCATAAAAATATTTGTCACAATCGGTATAAGCTCGCCCGCAGAAATTCGCCTTACCAATTGCAATAACCGAGTCACTAATGCGCATGGTTACAAATATATATAGGGTTTGAGCAGCCTGATCCAATTTAACTATTCATGCGAATTAATCCGTCTGGAGCAGTTTGAGCCCCATAAATTTTTAGCGAATATATACGTCTGGAGCAGTGAAAGGGTTAAGGAGCTTTTTGTAAGATGAATAACGAGTGCTTGTGCTCCGAATTTCACTTCAATCAAATGAGTGGTTCAAAAGTTATAAGGGAAAAACGGGAAAAAAATTCCTACTTCAACGCCGTCTATCTCTGAAACGGTGCGATTTAGGAAATAAGTTT
This sequence comes from Anoplophora glabripennis, assembly GCF_000390285.2. Lineage (NCBI taxonomy): Eukaryota > Metazoa > Arthropoda > Insecta > Coleoptera > Cerambycidae > Anoplophora > Anoplophora glabripennis. The sequence goes on from NW_019417530.1 coordinate 35,408, forward strand.
ATGTCATGAATGAACGGTATTTTAACCTGTTCTATTGATTCCTGAAGTAATCCAGACTAAACCTGAATCACCCTGTATCATGGGCCCCAAGTGATTTTTTTTTCTTTTTATCCTATCCTCAATCGAATAAAATCACTAAACTTTGCAGCCAAAGATTTGAATAGGGAAAAAAACACAAAAAAACAAACAAATATAGATAAAGGTAGAACAATAAGTTAATAAAGGTAAATGTAGATGTAAGCGAACTACTCGACGGCCAAAATTATAGATAGTGATTCATCGCTAGCTCTTGGACTAGTAAGGGGGATGAAGCGTGCCGGGAACGAAAATCCATTGGCGTGTCTGCGTAAAAGGCAACAAGATATATAAAATATTGAAAAAACATAATAAAACATAACATCTAATATTTTTTACGGTTTGCTATAACCGGCACTTTGATCAATTTTAATTATTACAGCATTTTAAAACGTTCCAGTTGTGTTTTTTTAATTTATAAATTTATTATAGCCATGGAATTAGACCCCTCGTCTACGCTTATGCTATGACGTTTCTCAGGTCGGGCAAATCAAGTCTGTTTACACCCACTAAAAAAGCATCTCCCTATTCCCTACCAAGTGCAAAAGACAGAGATAAAATATAGATTGACGTTCAGTGTAACTCAGTCTATACACGATTATAGATTCTACCGATGTGCATGGCGAGCGGCACAAAGATAAATAATATTGAACCGTATAGAAATCATTTTATATTTTATACGCATTATGGTAATAGTGTTTTTATATTATGTATTAGTCACTCTTTATAATTTGGGCCGCCGAGTATAGGTTATTCATTAAAAAAGAGATACATACACAAATATACAGGGTGTCCCGTTCATGTTTCAAAAAAAATACATTGTGTGCAAGTTCCTCATGGGAAAATAATAGTGGTAGTTCATATAAAGTTTTTTTCTTAGACGCCCTGTTTTTGAGATACAGTGTATTGAAGTTGTTACGTTCCAAATGGTTTTCCTTAAATCGGCTAAATTTAAAAATGTCAAAATTTGTACACGAGTAAACATCAACGTTAAGAATAATGTGCAAACGGTTTCTTTCTGAAAAGCACTGTCGCCGATACAGGTAATTGAAGGGGTACAATCAAAGAAAAAATATATTAAAAGTCAAAATTTATTACATTTCTAAACGGCTCTGTAAACTCTAAAGGATACTACAAAAAAAAGATATACTTGTCGAAATTCGGTAGCATGTACCATTTTCGAGAAAAATTAAGTTGCATTTTTTTGCTCACATAAAGCAAGTACATTAACAAAATATTAAATTGAAAGAGGACCTTACCATTGAATGAGCTGAAAACATTTAGCTACCAACAGTATTTGCATTTAAGACTATAATTTTAATTTCTTACGTACCTATCACTTGAAACAGTTAAATTGTAAAACATTTTATTAACTAAAAAAAATTATTTTAAGTTTCAGTTTGTTGTAAACTAACATCTAAAAAAGTAAATCAAAATAAACAGATTATGGTAATTAATTAAATAAATGTGCCAACTCAAAATACTACAGTAGTTACTGACATTGTCCCCCATTTCCTTCTATACAAATTCATTTTTCTCGAAAATGGTACATGCTACCGAATTTTGACCTTTTTTTTGTAGTATGCTTTAGGGTTTACAGAACCATTTAAAAATCTAATAAATTTTGACTTTTAACATATTTTTTTTCGATTGTACCCTTCCAATTACCTGTATCGGCGACACTGCTTTTCAGAAATAAACCGTTTGCACATTATTCTTAACGCATAGTTGATGTTTACTCGTGTACAAATTTTGACATTTTTATCTTTACCCGATTTAAAGATAATTAAGGAAAACCAGTTGGAAAGTAACAACTTCAACACACTGTATCTCGAAAACAGAGCGTCTAAGAAAAAAACTTTACATGAACTACTCCTATTATTTTTCCATTAGGAACTTGCACACAAGTTTTTTTTAAACATGAACGGGACACCCTGTGTACAGGGCTGGAAAATCCACATGGTCCATCTGCCTTTACATGAGAGCGACAAAGTAAAGTAAAGAAATCCGTGCGATAGACAAGGATGGCTATAGTGAAGACGTTTCATAATCTGAATAGTCACTGCCCGTTTCGGGTTAGAAGTGGGAATGACTATTCAGATTATGAAACTTCTTCAATGTAACCATCCTTGTCTATCGCACGGATTTCTATGACTTACTTTATCGCTCTCACGTAACAACCGATGTACCATGGGGACTTTCCGAACCTGTATATAGATAGGAGAAGGTAGCCCCAAAACAAATACAATATATAACAAAATTAGACCCGAAATTCTTATGCTAACTAAACCTATTAATTGAGAGCTTTCCTTACAACCTAGCAATGGATAAAGGAACTGATAAATTCCTTATAATATAGCACAAAGATGAAAGAAAACTGCCCACTATGTGATACTTAACCTCTCCAAGTAAGGTAACTCTCCAATCTAAATTTTTCTTTTCCTTCTGGAACCCATCTGATTTTTAGTAGGTATCTCGGCAGGAGGACCTTATTTCTATTATGGAATCGGATTGGGAATGTTTTGGATCTCTCCTCGTATATTTGGCAGGGGGCACTATTTATATTTTGTTAGAACGTTCTTCTATTTTGGAACGTCGAAACGTACAACCAAAAGAAAATGCCTAAAAGAGTTTACGGAAAGAAAATTCAGAAATGATGTTATAAACAGATAACAGTACCAATTACTTGTTAATTATTGAGAACTCACCTCTTGTGATCAAAGCCCTAATCACTAAGAAACATTTTCTCCATCAAACAATCGTCTTGAAGCATAGTGGCTATCTATGCTTCAAAACGATATAATAACCATATTAATCCCATAAATATCGCCTTTTGGTAGATACTAGTGAAACAACCGTTATAAACGTTGAATTAGACCAATTCTATTATTCACTAGCCCACCGTCAAAATCAACCGTTCTCCATTTGCCTGCGAGAGCTCGCATACTCGCCTATCAACCGTTTTTCTTTACTTAGCGTAAAAAGTCTTCTCTTGATATATTTATTTTCGTGCCTTTAGAGTGTTTAAAATTATACCCAAAATACTATTATAGACCGCTAATTATCAATTTAGAATATAAAAATGTAATATCGTACACCTTTTCTCAAACTACCGGCGTTCCCCAGGGTTTAATACTAGGTCTGCTTCTATTCATAATTTTTATTAATGACATTGTTAATGACCTAACTGTTCGCTACCTTCTGTACGCTGATGATGTGAAGTTATATTGCAGAATTGACGATTTGTGCGATTGCGAAAATTTGCAACGAAGTCTTTTGACATATAATAATTGGTGTGTTAACAATAAATTGTCATTGAATGCTGCTAAATATAATGTGATGTCTTTTGGGCGCTTGATGCACCCACTGATGTTTACATATAAGCTTGATGGCAATATTCTAGGAAAGCCTGAAGCCATTAAGGATTTGGGCATTTTGACCCGCTGCTTAGATTTGCGTGGCATGTGGAGCTTTCCATAGCGGAGGCATACAAAAACTTGGTTTATTTTACGTAATTCCAGTGAATTTATAGATTTCACTACTCTTCGTCTATTATACACTACGTTTGTCAGATCTAAACTTGAATATGGCTCTGTCATGTGGAACCTATTTATGAGTGCCAAATTTCTACACTTGAAATGGTACAGAGGAGATTCTTTAAATTTGCAGCATTTATTTCTAGACGGTTTCTATCCTGTTACAGGAACACCACAGAATATAGTTTCCAACCGATTCGAGTTAAACAGTCTTATTTCCAGATGTAAAATGCATTGCATATTAATGCTCTATGAAATAATTCATTATGTTATTAAATCTGATTATTTACTTGCTGTTAAGCTGCGTTTTCAATAATGATCTGTTATGTGTTCTACTCTTTTTACATCTTAAAGTTATTGTATTTTATAAGCTTATTTTATATTTATTATTTGTACTGGTGCATATTTTTTCTTACATGCTTTTTAAATTTTTGTTTTGTTGTTTGCACTATTTGTTCTACATTTTTTCTCATTGTTTGCTTCACTATTAAGCTGTTGTACTGTTGACCTTACTTTTCACTTGTTTTTCTTCTTAATTCTGGCTTTATTTTAAATTATAACTTATTCTGTAATTATTGGGCTCTGCCCGTTGGGTATTTCATTTCAATAAATAAATACATGCCAACTTCTGTGCCTAGAAGCATCTAAGACAATTTTAAAATGTAGTAATCAGTCAAAAGATTTAATAAATCTATTTTTGCCAATTCCAAACTGCAAGTACATTGGTAAAATACACAATATCACATGTGCGCACACATAAAGACTCATGCTCAGCGGCTGCCAACACTGCGCTGACTGTGTTGCCTGGAGTAACCACTTCAGTAATACCGGCTACCTAATACACAGACTAAGAATGAGTCCATTGCAGTTAAAGTTCAAAATCGTCATATTGTATTCATGAATATAAGAACCTCTTTTCTTAAGTGTGAATTTTCAACAACATTACACTGAACTGACAAAATAATGTAAGATTTCTGAAAAATTATACAAAATATAGAAAATTAATCTGACTACATCGGTAATATAAATTTCAACTGTTATTACCTTTTGGACAAAATATATGTGCATATTTTACTATAAAATTCTGAAAAAATCTATATTTACATCTTTTCAAAATGGTTTCAGTTGATAATTACTGTTGTTAGTAAATATTATTAAAAAAATGTGGCAAATTAAATGGCTGTTACTGCTTTGCCACCTGAAACTAATTCTCGCTACTTTTAACAACATATTTTCTGTTTAAAATGTCTGCCACTTTAATGTGTTATCTTATTGTATAGCTTTCAACCAAATTACAACTAAAATATCCAGTGTATGCAATATCTTGCAATATCTTAATGTCTATTAGCACAGAATGATCTACTAATCTATAGATCAATAGATGTTAGAAAGCATGACTAGTATCGCCGATGAGGTAAAGACACGGCAAGAAGCTTCAGCTTGTGGACAAAAAAGTCTTCTTACTTCCATTCTCCAGTGGCATCACACCTTGTACTTGTTGCTGGATATTTAGCTGAAGTATATAAAATGTCTAATTTTATTTTGAGCTCCTTATCTCGTAGATTACAATACGATATCATCAACGTGAAAATGATGAATGATGTTGCATAATATTAAATTGAACAGCAGCTCGTTATGCTGCATAATAAGTTATACAGGGTGTTTATACGGCAAATATTCAAGGAGTTATTCCCTGGACTGTACTAAGAATATTTTGTGCTTTGACGATTTTTGAAAAGTTGCTTTGTTCCAAAGATACAGAGTGAGAAAAATTTTTGACAAAACCAATTTTGATATTTTTGAAATTATGAATGTAGTCGAAATAAAAATATGACATACTACACTGGGTTTACCGGGTATAAATTTTTGTTTAAAGAAAAAAAGGAGGCAAGTGTTGTCATAGAAAAGAAACCAGTTTGAATGTGGATTTCATTTGAATACTTCTTCTTTGCATTCTGTTAATGCTTTTGCGCACATTGGTTCAAATTCCTCAACTACTGACGCTGATTCTTTTTACCATTGTAGCGAATTTCTCAAGAATTGCAATAAGGAGTTTTCTCAATAACCATATGTGGGCTGACGAAAATCCACATGAGGTATTTGAACATCGTTTTCAACATTACTTCTTGTTGAATGTTTGGGTTGGAATTGTGGGTGCCTGGTTAATTGGACCGGTATTTCTACCAGGAAGACTTACCAGCGAGGTGTATCGCAATTTTTGTGGAACAAACTCTTATCTCAGTTTCTGTAGAATGTACTACTGGCAACAAGAAATGCAATGTGGTTTATGAACGATGATGCACCAGCGCATTTTAATGTGGTTGCTCATGAGTACATAAGTTTTTCACAGTAACACACGAAGATCACTGAATTGGTGAAAGTGGACCTCACTTATGGCTTACTCGATCCCCAAACTTAAACCCCCTGAATTATTTCCTATGGGGCCATCTAAAGTCATTAGTTTATACTACTTCAGTAGAAAATGTGGGAGAAATCGGATAATTGCTGGGTGTAACTCAATATGAGAAGACCCTGGTGTTTTTTAAAGAGTTCGGCAGCTAATGAGGAGAAGATTGGATTCTTGAATCTAGCTGGAGGTAGTCATTTTCAAAGTTCTTGTAGATTAAAGAGTTTTATATGTAATTTTCGGTAATAAAATGGTGTTATTGTCGAAAATATTTTTCGCCCTGTATTTTCGTAACAAAGCAGCTATTCAAAAATCATCAGAGGACAAAATATTCTTAGAATAGTCTAGAGAATAAAATAGACATACATGGAGTAGTTTTTTACTAAGATATCATTAGTTAAAAAATTGATTGCTTAATGCGATACTTGCCATGCTTTCATAACATTTATCCTTTATAAGACAAAATGACAACTATGAACCAGAATCATTGAAGTGTAACTATTAAAATAACATTTTACTTAATCTTTCTTGGTGTATTTTTTCAAATATTTAAGATCAGAACTTTAAACAACTTTTCCATACAAAGCGTTACATTATTATTATTAAGCAACAATTAAATGAAAAAAACATTTTACATTTACAGTAAAATGGGTCAAAATTTTAATTAAGATTCCCAAATCCGCAAATTTTCTGGTTCATAATTTTCTTTTTTCTTTTTTTAATGGAGAATAAAAAGTCAAATACCTATTTAAATTTTCATGGCTAATATTTTTAGGTGTTTTTAGTTTATTGAAAAGCAGAATTTATCAAAAATTTCAACTTGATCACTCTTTATCTAGAGGGCTAGTCCTTAGTTTTCCCGACTTATGAGAACTTTTTTCTTATGTTGAGAAATTCTAATCTCCAGGTTAAGTTTGACCTGTGGAATTCAGAACATCCTAGATAACAGTGTAATAAAGAAAATGGTATTTAAAACAAAATTATATGGACAATGAAAAATATATATATACAGTGTGATTATAGCTATTTTAAAGGACTTTATCTAAATTGTCACAGATTTATAGTGAGCACTATTGCCATCATTTCAGGATGACAAAAAAAAATTTAATTAAATTGTTGCCATATCTTTTCCAAATAAACAGTTGGCAAATGTGTTAGTATTGTTGTTTTTGACCATCTGCTAGAGGTCGCTAGTTACGATTTTATCCACTGACGTTTTATGATTGATTTTTGACTGTCCCAAAATCAATCAGATTCTATTTCATAGTATACCGGGTGTTTCATAACTGGACAGCCAAAATGAAATGTCATATATAAAATTAAATTCTAAACTTGAAAAACATGTTTTTTCGTTATCGTTCACTACGTATTAAAAATGCAGTAAAAGCTAGGCTAGTGACCGAATAATAAGGTACCTAGGTTAAGTTTCACTCTCAATAAACCTGTATGAATTAGCGGTCACATATTTGTATTCTACTTATTTTTCATATCTTTATTGAAATTAATGACATTATGACCTGTATAAGGTACCTATATATTTAATTTTTTACTTGGAATAGTTGAATAGGATAACAATCTTTGTAATAGATAGTCAAAAAATTTGCTTTCTGTAGTTTACAATAACTGAATATGACTACATGATACCAAGAAGGAACAACTAAGAAAGATGTTCTATTACAAAAAATAAATCATTTTATTGCATTTACAGCAGCTTAAAAAAAATAAACTATTTTTATCAAAAATAAAACATGTTTAAAATAAAATAAAATGCTTTTTATTTATTATATTTGTAAAAATCAAACATATTTCAATGAAAAACAAAAAAAAATCAGTTTCTAGATTACAGTTAACTACACTTTCCATTAAAAAAATTATGCCAAACAAACTTTTGACACATCGGGATGAAATAAAACACCTCAGTGGTATATAAATGAAATTATTCATGTATTTATACAAACACTGTGGAATGTATTTTTTGAAAATATTGAAAAATTAAACCATTTTAAATTATGAATAGCAACTTGAAAATGATACCATCCTGTATCACCCTGCATATATTTCCACCACCTACTCCCAGAATTACAAAACAATTCTGAAAACGACTACAACTATTTCAACTGCATTCCCTTATCAACATAACATAACATGACTTTACCAAGTTATTGTTACAAATACCCTATTTTTGCCTTTGAATTGCCGCCCCTACAAAGACATTCGCTTTCTACCCTATGTTTACACTAAGTTCAGTTACACATTAACATAGTTTTATAAAAATAGTGAAAATGTAGAAGTTTACAATTTTCCACTCCATTGTTACCCCGTATTCGTGAAATGCCTGGATAATTTCTATTCAACGGAGAAAGTTTCAGTCTATACTCCACGGCCGAAATTATAGATAGTGATTCATACATAATATAGAAACACTATTACCGTAAAGTGTATAAAACTTAAAATGATTTTTATAACGGTTCAATATTATTTGCTTATGTTAAATGATGTGCCGCTCTCTTTGCACATCGACAGGATCTATAACAGTCATAGACTGAGTTACACGGAACGCTATTTATTTCCTATCTCTGTCTATGGCAGTTATTATAGATAGGAAAATGCTCTTTTTAGTGGGTGTAAACGGACGTACGTAGAATTCGAGTTAGCCGTAGTTAGAAACGTCAAACTATAAGCGTGCGCGAGGGTTTGCATATTCCGTGACTATAGTAAATTTATAAATTAAAAAAATACAATCGGGACGTTTTAAAACGTAGGAATAATAATTAAAATGGATCAAAGTGCCGGTTGTAGCAAACGGTCTGTTGCCCTAACCTATGCGATGCGGAATTAATAATGGTAAAAAACGTGTATAAAGGAAATCGGTCGCGAAATTCTAATACAAGTGTAAGTGAAGCTGTTGATATGTGTAGTTCGTTGACAAAAGTATCCGTTGCTACTGTTTATCGTGCCATAAAAAATAGTGTAGAAGTGAATCCAAAGAAGAAAAAAGTGGAAACACGAGGGAGGAAGAAAATAGAAGTCGACGTTGACGTGAAATACTCCATACGTAGGAAAATTCATGGATTTTTCTTTAGAAATGAAATACCAACGATAATGAAAATTCATGCTGCAATAGCTGAAGATGAGGATATTCCTAATTTCTCTGATAAGGTTCTTAGAAGAATAATGCGTGACATGAATTTTCGATATTTGAAACGGAATCGAAATAGTATGCTCGTTGAAAAAGACGAAATTGTGGTATGGCGAAGAGAATACTTAGAAAAAATAAGAGAACTTCGTGCATCTGGTAAGAAGATATATTACATGGATGAAACATGGGTAAACGAAGGTCATACTGTATCAAAAGTTTGGCAGGATGGTAATGTTAAGAGTAAAAGACAAGCATTTTTAGATGGATTTTCTACTGGATTAAAGGCACCTTCTGGAAAAGGACGAAGATTATTATAACACATATTGGAAGCGATACGGGATTTTTAGAAAATGGTTTGCATGTATTTGAGTCACGAAAAACGGGAGATTATCATGAAGATATGAACAGCGACGTGTTTGAAAAATGGTTTGGATATGTTTTATCATATCTGGAGCCAGGAGCAGTTGTTGTGATGGAAAACACACCTTATCATAGTAGAAGGGTTGAAATGTTACCGACATCAGCATGGAGAAAAGGAAATATAATGGCCCATTTACACAAGGCCAGTTGTGAAGACATTCCACTAAGCCAATCCAACATTGGCATCGTGTAAATAGAGACAATCCTGTAAATGGAATGTCTCCAGCCATTGTCCCAAGCCACTCCACTAATTAGAACGGTTTCTAATTTTAGGAGCCAATAGCGTCCCCCACCACTCAAGAAGTGGATTGGCTTGTGTAATGGCATTTGTGAGAACGTACGTTCCTAGCCAAACCTAGCCTAGCCACCTAGCCAGTAAGCCAGTCACCTATGTTTTTGCCGGACGCACGTGTTTGTGTTTTGTTTTTTTTTTTGTGTGGTTTGCAATCAGTTTTCAACATGTTTTGTCTAAATGGAGTGCCGAGATGCACAATTTGTATTCTTCAGGATCTTCCGTTTCTAATTCTCTTAAGATAAGACTTGATTGGCCCAATGAGGATCTCCTGGTTAGCCATGGTCTGACCCACCATCTTCTTTCAACAGTTGATTCTTCCTCTATTATTTAGAGTATTTCCTGTTGTGTTAAAATGAATACTTTTTTCAATTTAACTCTCAAAGCTTTTTGCGTATCCATTCTACACAACCGTATATACTAGACCATAGATTAAACAAAGATACTAGCCTCGCAGATGGCGGACTGGCCTTCGTGTAAACTTCAATTGAATTTATATTGGATTGCCTTCAACTTTATCATTGGATTGGCTTAGTGGAATGTCTTCACAACTGGCCTCGTGTAAATGGGCCATTTTATGGACTGGTTACAATCGAAAAATATTGAATATACAGAAACCATGCTAAAAGTACAATTATTAAAAATTGTCCAAAAAAGAGGAAATATATAATGTGAATAATTATTCACTATCAAAACACTGGCCCATAAATATGTGTAGAAATTGATTATATAATGCCAAAAAAAGTGGGATGGGCCGTGACAAGTCCAGTGTAACTCGTAGTACTGTGACTTGTGAGCTGAATCCGAATCTGAAGTCAGAATTAATTCCCGGATCAGTTCGTATTTTGTCCCAAACATCAAAACACTCCTCTAGAAAGCGCGCGACTTATAAGATTGAAACCTCCTACTTAAATAGTTAGTGACTTTGTAGCTTCATAATCCTCTAACCCTATAACCTCATAATCTGGGATGTGCAAAAGTGTAGAACCATGAAACTCTATGGGAACATGGATTTCATACATCAGGGGACTGAAACTATGCGACTGTGGGTTGACAGATAACCCCATAACCTCATAATCCAGGCTGTGGGATGATGAAACCACGAAACTCTGAGGAACTGTATCTGTAGTCCTGTTGCAACTCCGTAATACCTTAACTTAGGTCATGCAAGATCCATAGACCCATGATCTGTATTAACGTTACTTTTTTTCTCTTTGTATCTCCACTGCATCACAAAAAAAAAGGTCTCAACCTTAAACTAGACCGGTGTATCCTACAGTATTTTGACCCGTTAAATTTGAAGTTAAAATTAGAATTCCTGGATCAGTTGGTGATTTGATACTAGCGTCAAAAAATTTGTCTAGAAAGTAATTTTTGAGATTTCAAACTGACTTGAGAATGATCATGATTGCATTGGACCATAACTCCATAACCCTATAAACCTGCAACTCCATGACCTCGCAACTGTTATTTGTAGGGTTAAAGAAGTACTATTACATTTTTACCCAGACATGGGACATTGAGAACTTTTGTAGAAGGAAACAAACTAACGTTTGCGGGTTGTATAGCATTCTGTATTGTTTTTCCACATATCGCGTCTCCATATGTATGACGTGATCTCCAAATTTACGGGAAAAAAATACGGGAGAATACGATTAACGGTGGTAGATTTAAATAAACTCTCTGAAGTGCCAAACTATGTTAATTTATTATTATTATGTATGTGGTTCTGATTTGATAACGCTGTTTCGCTTCAAGGCTCGAACGCTCTGTAGTCCGCTGGCACGTTCCCGGTCAGAAAATGTAATGCCAAGTAGGGCACCGAATTAGTGGGAGTTAAAGGGTAATTTGGTTATCTTTTAAAGGGTCGTGTAATTTCTTTCAATTTTTTTCTATCTTTATTAGGCTTTCCAAATACGTGGTTAAAATTAGTGATGTCGTATTCCACCCTTCGAGCGAGCTTCAGGATTTCAGAACACCCCGTATATTCATAGAAGTCATAATCTTGTACCTACAGATATGCCGGAGACCGCTGAATTGAAAAGGAGGCGAAACAATCATATTCACCTACCTTTCCAATTCAAACCAAAAACCCGCCACGGTTGCGAAATCAATCGCCGTCGGCCGGGCAGAATGAAAAAGCCTCCATGAGAGTCTTCAGACATCGATCCTCACGGCGATAGCGCTCCCAGAGCGTTAAAGACCAATTTCACCGACCTTTCCAGTGTCACCCGCATCGCGACCGATCTCGCCTGGGTCTGCCATCCCGGCGCGCAGTGACCACTGCCGCTGCTCTCGCAACCTGCAGTCGAACCCCGGGACGCTTCACGATGACATTTGGAAATGGCCATTAGAAATTTCACCACCCTTTTGAATTGGTCAAGGACGCTATCGCCAATAACTCCAAAAGTTATTGAGCGATCGGTGTCAAAATTTAATGCAGCACTCCTCAAGTCGCTAGCATTATCTTACTAAATTTTCGTCCGAATCGGATGAGCCAAAACGCCGTTATACGGGGAAACGCGGATTTCACGTTTTCCGCGTTTTCAGCCGTTCCGCTCATTCGATCTCGGCCGAACCCTCCAACCACACTAGAGTATCGCTAGGTGGTTGTCATATCCAAATTCGAACCGAATCGCCCGACTACTAACGGCCAGCTAAGCCATAATAGGTTTTCACGCCTTTAGAGCTGCCGCCGAAAGTATCCGCGCGATCTCGGTCGAACCCTCCAACCACGGCACTATGTCATGCCGTGTATCTAATCACAAAATTTCAAATGAATCCATCCAGAAATAAGACCTCCGTAGGCCCTTTTACGAGGACGGGGAAAATATCACCTATCTTTCCAATTTCCCCGTCTTTGGGCCGAAAGGACCGTCTTCCGAAGGTTCCACCGCTCTGGCGGTTGGATACGATGCTCGGCAGCCCAAGCCGAGACCGCGGGTAGAGTTTTTCCCAAACCTGGAAAAAACTCCAAAATCCCCGACGCCGACATCGACAATCCGTAGAGGCCAGAGGGGAACGAGTCCCGGCGTTGATGGGGACGATGGATGATTTTGGTTCGAGATTTTGGCGGACAATTCAAGGCCCGGTCCGCCAAAAGTATGGAAATCCCACAAAAGTGATCGAACGTCTACTTTTGGCGTTTACAGTACTTCAGTGGGAGTACATGAGACGGAAAGCGATACAGAGCAATTGTGTAACAAATCTTATTCATGGTAAATAACTTGTATATGTTAATTGTGAACCTTTATTGTTTGTTAATTCTGTTCAATATATACTTTTAACATATCTTCCACGGTTTGATTGAAAAAACCCTGTCATCAAGCTCAAGAACTTTGGAGCTCAAGCTCACAGGCTCGCTTCACGAGGCTTCCGTCGAGGCTGCCATTCCTCGACGTGATATTGATAGTGCTTTGCAACCACTACTCGCTTAACGAGACAACCACCCGAGGTAGCCTAGCCTGAGGTGAAGACCCTGTTCGATAGCCCCCTGCATCGAAACAGCGGTAAACTCCAGGATCCACTTGCGACCTGCGAAACCGTCCGAGACTGACCACCTCCGACGAAGATCCTGTGCGATAGCCATTCGCATCGACACAGCGATACTCCAGGCTCCTCCAGAGACCTGCGTTCCGCCCGAGGTAGCCCAACCTGAGGCGAAGATCCTGTTCGATCGCCCCCTGCGACGAAACAGCGATACTTTCAGGCTCCTCCAGAGACCTGCATACCGTCCGAGGCTTGCGACCCTCCGACGAAGACTTTGATTCCGACTGTGCCGGCTCCATCGAGAGACCCGCACCTCGGTACAAAGTACACACATAGGCTCCTACGAGACCTACAATTCAGACTCCATTGAGATCTGCAAATCCGAGGCAATCTTCCTCGTCAAACTTCTAGGCGGTCACTCGTCGAGGCAACCTTCCTCGTCAAACCCCTACGAGGCATTTACTTTGTGACCCACGGGCACAAAGCAATAGTACGCACGTTATTGTGGCGGCGTACTTCCAAATTTAGTAAAGAAGTTATCCTTACTTCTAGGGCTCCCTCGAGAGACCCACATTTAATAGTAGAGTCAGTGCTTACTACAAGACGTCTACAAGACTTTCGGAGCAAAAGAGCTTGCTCCGACATTGTCGTACGGGGAAGATGAACCCCTGCGACGCGACTACGAAATCCAGTGCTACGAGGATTGGTGCCCTCGAAGGTAATACTACGAATAATAAATTAGATCGTGTGAGTATGATCAAGACTGAGCTGGACGAGACCTCGTCCCAAATCGGAGAGACCAGCGGTCACACGAACTGCCCTCACACCTGTTTGCCGGCGAAAGATCTCTCGACATTCGGGGTGAAAGAGGAAATGGCCTCTTCTGCCAACGCTATATCGATGCTCCGCGAAGAGTCTGAGGGACCGAAGATGGTGGCTCGCGGAAGTACGCGGCACGGCGCAGCCACAGCGCCGTACGCGTTGAGGTCCGCTGCTACGCGAGTTACTGGCACCATCTCGACCACCCCTCACGACGCACTCGCGGATCCGAGTAGCAACCAAGAGTTACCACGAAGTGGGTCACCCACAGATACTCGGGACGAGGTTCAACCTACGTACCAACTGGTAGGGTCCGGGGAATCCCATGAGTCCAACCACGGTTCACGATCTGGCCCCGGTAGTGGAATACTTCCGATGTCGGGTGTTTCGGAACGTGAGCTAGCCGTCGGTGACGACGCTACAGTTCATTCAGCTTTTTTACGAAGTGGTATCCAGCGGGAGCAATGCGCATCGCGTTCGGGTGCCATAGTAAGCGAAAACCCCTTAGCCGACTACGTCATAGGTGACGAAGCCGGCCTTTTTTATCAAAACAATACTTGTACGTCGCCCGTCCATTCTCATGATTTCCCCCGAACATACGATCATCGCCTAAGTGGTCCATATCAAGAAAGTCTAACCCGACACGACGCTCAACGCGGAGCTCGACCTTCTTCGTCGAGATCTCCCCCGCGAGCTCGTGTCCTAGACACCACGTCTGTAGGTCATATCCACCACAGATTCCAATCGTCAGAGAATATAGTGCGACCGGGCGTCGATAGCGACGATCCCCGTGAACTCCGTGCGTTCCTGCCGCGGAACCCGGTCAAGGGAACTGACATCCCAGATCACAGGTTGCGACATGGTTTCCAACGTGGAGCTCGATTAGAACTCCTGATGCCTCCACTGAGGACCCATGCCGACCAAGCACAACATTCCGATCATATTTCCCCGCACAATTCTCAACTATTAGGCACCAACGATCATATATCACGACATGGCGCCCAACGTGGAGCTCGATTCGAACTTCCGAAATCTCCACCTAGGGCCCATGCCGTCGGTACTGATACATATTCCACGACAGTGACATTATCACTGAATCACCCTGTGTATATATATTTGAATATTAAACAAATCAATAAAATAAAAAACAATTTACTCGTAATATAATAAATATTCGAATCACCCTTGAACGAATGAAATTGCTGTACACTAGTTGATTTATTTTATTTTTTATTGACTAATGAAAATAAGAGAGTTGTTTATTCTACATTGAAATAAATGTTTGAGTATGTTGTAAATGTAAAACCCATTTTTGATTTCAATTGTAAGGATAAAATAAATTTTCCAATTGTTATCACCCTTGTGTTAAAAGGTTAAAACTGTTTTTTTTTTAAATCAAATATAATAATTTTCTTTAGTAGAAAATACCAGTCTCCGAAAATATTAATAGTAGCAAAAAAGTCGTTGAATACTTGTGTTAATTTTTTTTCATTTTTACAATTTTTAATATTTTCCAAATTATTTTTAATGCGCCCTAGAAAACAAATAACATAGTAAATAAGTGTTGCAAAGGATTATCAGACCAAAAATAAGAAATAGAAATTCATATGCTATGTAGATCTGTTAAAAGCTTCTTTTTTGTGTCTGAGTCTTTTGAGAAAAGGTAACTTTTTTGTTTTATCCTTCTGAAAAATTTTATTGTCTTTCGCTGTTTCGAGTTTGGACGGTAAAATGATTTAAAGCATGCTTTCATTTTAATGTGGCTTGTTGTCTAACATTATATTTATTATGGTCATGAATAGAACCATTGGTTCATCTGCCAGGAAACATGTGAAACAAATGAGAATAACTAAAAAAGTTAATCAAACTATATTACCGTCTATCTTTAAAATTAAGCATTTCTGGAGCTATGTTCATATAATTTTATTTTCTCAAATTAAAATGGCTAATATTAAACTTAAAAAATGCAAGTAAAGTAATGTTTTATGCTATCAAAGTCCATCAATTATGCATTTAAATATAATTCACATTCAAGTATATAATTGAACTTTGATTTTTATCATAATTAGAAAATATTCCATTGTTGCCACATTTTTTTATTTCTGTAATACATAGTTACTTTGTGTTTTTTTTTAATACTTTAATCGACTTTAAACAAACTACTTGTCTGCGTAAAGCGTAAAGCGTAATAAGAACAAATAGATCATAGGTCACTTAAAGAAGATATTTTTTAAATATCAGTTCATTTTAATCGCAAAATGAATGTAAAAATGTATGACTTGTACAACGAAAAGCAACGTATGTATTATTAATTCAAAATCACACGTCCAATTAGTGCTCATAAACATCTTAAATTATTAAAAAATACATGGTTTCACACATCTTGTGCAGTAACTGCAGATATTACCTCATGGTTAGCTAATTGCATTTAAAATTTAGAAAGCAAAATTTTGATTAAATGATCGGTTTAGCCAAAAAAAAAAAACAAATTTCAAATGTCTACATGCAATTGTCATCCTTACCTACTAGTAAGTGCAGCAGTTTAAGAAATAATGCAGTAATGCAGACAATGCAAAACCTTGAATTCAATTTTTTACAATTTTATATTTTCAAAAAAATGTTTGGGGCAAAAAAATATACGTTTTAATCATTAGGCAATATTTTGTGTGTTGAATTCGTCATTTTTAATAATAATACATACATACTAGTTAAAACACTTCAAATTTCTCTATTTTCTTAGTTTAAAACTAATGTTACTTTTTTCTTTTTAATAAAGTTAACTTAAACTACTTAAAATTTTTTCTTGAGTTTTTTTCCTGGACACTTTTTCAGTTGATGGAACAAATATATGTAAACATCAAAATTTAACAACGTACAAATTAAATGTTAGCTATCCATATAGCCACTTATTTTCCATATTTCTGCATACTTCTAACGGAATATCGTAGACGCACTCAAAAAAGTTATGGGCGGATATTTTCATAATACATCAATTTTCTAGCAGTTGTTAGTTTAAAAAACCACTCTATATAACACCAAAATGTTATAATTAAAAATAAAAGACCACATCCCAGAAATAATCAAAATCGTCGATATAACTCGTCTAATACGGTTATTCAAAAAATTCAAAAACTTTTCAGGAACTTGGAACTTAACGGCCGCGAATTAACGAATTCGAATATAGGTGACGGACGGTACGGTACACCCTGTATTTTTCAACGATACTTCAAAATTATTAAAATCATCGTAAATATCCCAAATTAGGCAACACTGCAAAACAACGTACTGTCGCAGCGTAGTAGCTAGTAGCGCTTGAAGTGCTTGAAGCTCGAATTTGTGTTGAAACGCTCGTTTTGCGCACTTCGAATATCGAAGTTTATTCGATATTATTGGTATCAGTTATCAGATACGACAAAATATTTGATTATATGATTTGATCAAAGTTTAGTTTTATCAAGAGTAGAGTAAATTTATTTTATCTGTATTTCGTTTAGCTTTAACAATTTATTTTCCTCATATATTTGGTAAGTTAATATTTCCGTTTACTAAACAAAATTTGTTATAACCTTCAAAATCGGCAACTGGCATAATCAATGATTAAAAAGGTATAAACTTTATTAACGGGTAATAATTATTGCAGATGAAATACTTTACTTCTGATAAGCATAGAAAGTACCATAAATCTAGAAATAATAATTGGAATTTTTTTAAGCGACCAAAATATTATTTTATTGTTGTCTTTGAGAATCATCAAACATCAAAAAGATAAAGATTTGTTTAGCTGAATACACACGCAAAGACTTATTGGAGCGATAAATTGTACCAAATAATCGTCGGATAAATCGTTAAGAAAAACCTTTCAGACAAATTTCAGAGAGGACACTAATACGAAGTTTTATTGGATCGAATCATGGTACAAAGTTTATCTGACTGTTCAAAAGTCCAAAAAAAAAATCAAAGCAATTTTTTGTTACTCATAAGATAGTTTGCTACGAAAACATGAACAAAAATGACTTAAAACGCGTTTTATTACTTGGAATGATGGGTTATGTGATTATAAAACAATGCAGAAGAAATAAAAAGCAAACAAAGTGGGTGGAAACATGGTTATTGAGGAAACAATACAATACACCACTAATTCCTTATAACTCTCGTTTTTAATATTTTTATCTGTATATTTTTGTGAGGTTTTCCATAAACACGGTTGATTATGATATAAATCGATCAGTCCACTAATAAATTATTTTGTTGCCATATTTGAAATTGTAGTATGTTCTAAAATCAGTACAGAAATTAACCGACTTTACATATCGCTCCAACATATACTAACACGCAGATGATGCTCTACAAAATATCGCCCGATAATTCACGACAGATTTATCACCCGTTTAATCACTGTGTTAGTGTATGTGACAAAATAATCGCTCCAAATTATTTGGCAGCAATTTAACCCCTAAAATATTGGTATTTTTCAATCTTTCTTGATGACCCGAACTAGCAGTTTTGTCTTTACAATTTATTCAATTCAACGATAAATCGGTCGATAAAACTGCTAGTGTATATTCAGCTTTTAAGAAATTCAGCAGCTCGATGTAAATTATTTATTATTAAATTAAACCTGAAAAGGACCTGAATTAAATTTATTTGAAGTGAATACCTATTTATTGCTTTTGAGTTATTATTATTATCGATCAATAGTCATCTAATATTTCATGTTTAAGTAAAGCATTTGTTAGCATCCGGAATTCACAATTTGTAAATATTACACTACTTTATGAAGGAAATAAAAAAATAATGATAAATGATAATTAATTTTAGAAAAATTACTGTAATTACATTTTTTCTTTTTTTTTAATTAGGAGCTTACGTTGATTTAAAATCGGTAAGCATGCAACCATTGGCGAACAAATTGGCTACCCCAGAATTGAAGAGTGATGCCATCTTCGAATTTATTATCGATCAAGTCAAAGCAGATCCAAATAAAGCAAAATCTGTTGGTGGATTGTTCTTGTACAATATCACAAAAGACAAAAAACAGGCTAAACAGTGGAGTAAGTATTTAGTTCTATAATTTAAGTGAACAGTTGCCTGCAGAAAGAGATATTTTATAATATTAAGAACAAGGTTTTCTAAAGGTTTAGCTGACAATAAATCTTTTTACAGCAATGGACTTGAAAAATGCTAAGGTCTACGAGGGAACTCCAGAAGGTAAACCGAATACGACGTTGACCATTTCCGATGAGGATTTCATACTCCTTGCAGAAGGGAAATTGAATCCACAGACTGCCTTCATGAAGGGAAAACTTAAAATTACAGGCAATATCATGCTGGCTCAAAAACTAGCCCCTCTTCTTAGAGCTAATGCTAAATTGTAAACAGACTTTGTTACATTGATACACTCCATATTATTTTTAAGTATCAAATTTTTACTTTATGATAATGGTGTTTTGTTGAAATTTTTAGATTGTTGTTTTTTGTTTTATTTTTTTATTGATATAGGGGTATAGTATCTTTAATTATTGTAAGATATAAATATTTTTCAAATAAATGTGTTGTATGCCTTGAAGTCTGTACTTTTCATTTGTAACTGAGGAATAAAATTGCTAATCTGTAAACTTAGGGTAATTCAAAGATCTGGAAATGTGGGGAAATATTAGGGAAAATCTTAAATTTTCATGAAAGACTTTCAAATTCCAATTTTTATGTAATAGATGCCACTGGAATCACTTCTGCTACCACTAACTTTATGGCATCTATCTATACCACTAATGTCGTATGTTAGTTGACTACCATTCAGAATTATTTTATTTTTACTAATGTTCTCATTAAATTTTTATGAAACCTCATATATTTTGGTGGATTTTAAGGTTACATTTGAAGTTTTAATCTAGGACGCTTTGTTAAAAAGATACAGGGTGTTAAACTTAAAATATATTTTTAATTTTTTTTAAATAATTTAAAAACTATTAGGTAAGTGAAATAATTTGAAATGGAGCACATGTATTTATGTAAACACTTCAAAATCTGAGACCATTTCCTAAAATTTAGATGCTCCTCTGATGGAGATACAGGGTATTAGTGGAATATTTTTCTAAATAAAACGGTACGTCACTGATTTATGGTAACAATTATATTTTCGGTTTCGTCTTCCAATTTTCTAAAAATTATTACTCTCACGATAACAATTTTGACATTCTGAGCATTTAGAAGAAAGAATAAATAATGCTTTTCATCAGATTCAAGCAACAATAAATTTCAAACAAGTTACATTTTCGTTACTAAAAAGATCGCACCTGTGTTCGTGCAAATGGAAGTGAGTAGAGTGAGTATTTACTCAAATAAAATTATGACTAATGTTATTAATTTCTTTATTTTATTAAAAACGAATCCGAAAATATAATTGTTACCGCAAATCAGTGGCGTACCATTTTATTTAGAAAAATATGTCACTAATACCCTGTTTTTCCGCCTCAGGAGCATCTAAATTTTAGGAAAAGGCCGCAGATTTTGGACAATGTTTACATTACATATATGTGTCCAATTTCAAATTATTTCACTTACTAGTTTTTAAATTATTTAAAACAATTAAAAGTGTTTTTTTTAAGTTTAACACCCTGTATCTCTTTAACGAAGCATCCTAGATAAAAATTGTATACAAGTCCCCTTAAAATTCACCAAAGAATACGAAGTTTCATTTTTGGTTACTGTTTGTGAATCGCCCTTTATATAAACAGAAAAGCTTAAATAGAAATTAAAATTTAGAAAACGGTGATGATTAAAGAATGATTACTGATATTTTTGCAAATCGGATTATAAAATATATTTGGAAAGCCTGGAAATAGGGAATTTTTTGGTGAAAATTTAGTACAAACGCAAATATTAATTGTGTTCCAGCAGGCAGCTAGAAATGTTGGAAGTGTTTGGTTTGAAGTATGCACTCTTGCAATTCTCAATTGAAAAATTGTTATTGTTAACTACCAAATGTTATTCAACATTTCCAATAGCTTGCAGGAACAAACCTATTACAAAGTAATTTCACAAGTCAAGTTTTTTTTTTCTTTATCTTATATTAAGATAAATAATTATATATTAATTTAATTAATTAATTAATTAATTATATAATTATTGCTTGATAAGTATCAAGCAATACTTATTATAATTACCATTTCCTAAAATAATTTTTAACTAGATATGACATTAAAATTAATGAATAACTAGAAACATTTTTTTATCTTCATTTAACATCAGAACGTCCAATGAAAAAAAAATTATCTGATGGTAGTACTTTTTATTGACTAGCAATTTTAATGCCACATAATATTTACACTGAAGAGTTATAAATATGCAATATAGAACCTAATTTGTAGTCTAATTTGCATGCTTCCAATAACAGGAAAGTTGCTCTCTTGTTTAGTTTGAAAGTTTCTTCTGATGAAAGATATTATGCCCTTCAAAAAGTCATGAAGTCTAAACTTAACTTGCAAAGTAGAAACTAACCTTGAAATTGTACATTCACAGTTAACATGTAGATTGTTAACATGGCGAAAACGCCAACTTTTTCCAGTATGATCATATCTCTATGTCGATTGTGAATCTCCATGATTTGAAAGTTCTTTGTCTAGTTTTATCCTTCTAATTAGGCTCTGTCTCCACAGCTTCAACAGCTACTCCTTTACGTAATATCCAGTTTTCCTGTTCTGAAGAATAGACTCACTTTCGCACAATACACTGTACTCTCTTCCTTCTGGCAGAATCTATACAGTCATTTAATAGTTTCCTGAGTTTGATATATCCAATTAGATATTTTACTCTTGCCCTTATCGATCTGCGGTTTTCCTTCAGTAAATTTATTGTTATCGAGTTGTTTTGAAAAACTCTTTGCCTTGCCTTAGTGCAGAGGTTTCTTGCCTCTATTTATTCACCTTAACTTAACTGCAGTGAAAAACAGTGAAACATTTGGAAGCATTGGATTTGACCAGTCGACGGTCACTACAAGACATCTCGGAGGATTATTAACAACAGTGCTCGGACAACTGAGGAATGGTTTCGCCTGTAGCAGCTTTAAAACCAACAAAACCTGAAATAAATATGAGGGTAGGCCTAGGGGTACTAACAGCAGCTCTGCCCCCACAGAGCCTAATTCGAAAATAACAAGGACAAACTAATTCCTAGCTAAGACTATGGAAGTGAAAGGTAATTCTGTAACTGGTGCTGACCAGCTACATAGACCATACATAAATAGATGTTCCTCTTCAGTTTAAATTATTATTGTGTACCTTATACACAGGGTATTAACTAAGTGCCAACAATCTTTCAGGGGTGATTCTTTGAGTAATTTGCAACCAAAAAGTTTATATAAACATGGGTCCACAAATTGATTGTTCAAGATACAGGATGTTGAAATTAAAAAAAAAACACTTCTAAAATATCTTTGAACACGCTTGATATAAAAAGATGAGACTTAGGCTAATGGTTTATCTAATTAAAGGTAAAAATCCACAGAATTCTGATTTACATACATATGTGAACCAGTGGCAGAGATACCAGTAGTTACTTTTACTAAAGACCCCAAAAATTTGATGCCACTGAACATTTTGTCTGAATTTTGTCATTGAATTCGAAAAAGGCACCATTTTCAATTTATTACTTTTTTAAATTTGATTAACTATTTTTAAAATATTTGGCTCTAAAAGTTGGTGGTCAATATCCTGTAAGAGGAATAGATTATAATTATTTAACAAATAGGTTTAATGTGATTCTCTAGAGTTTAGAAGAAAACATGTTTCTTTAAAGTTTTTGTATAGACTGCTGCATAATGAGATCGATTGTCCTGAACTTTTAGGGCAAATTGGTTTTAATACGCCTAGGTATCATTCTAGGCAAGGCATTACTTTTCATATGTTTAGAGCGAGAACTAATATCCGTATGAAGTCGCCACTATACGTAATGAGTAAAAATTTTAATAGCATTCCGCACTTATGTGATATTAACAACTCTTCAATGAATGCAATTATTAAATTAATTCGTTAGGAAGTATATTTAGATAATTAGTAATGTAAGTATTTCCTGCTCAATATTTACTTTTTGTTTATATGAACATATAGAAATTGTAAATCGTGTTTGCACTATAATTGTGAATATTTAAGTTTTGCTCTGTAAATGGCGCTTATACACTGTTGGGCAAATAAAGCTATTATTATTAACATTACCAAGTACATCATTGAATATAACATCACTTTATTTGAACAGTAGTCTACTAGGTGAGACTCTATAGTGAATCTACTAAGTACCCTACTATTTTTTTCTCTAATATCATTTTAAATACAATGTCAGCAAAATGTCTTAAGAAATTAATTTTTTTTCCATGCCCATCTGCAATAAAAATACAATTTTTTTTCTAATATTACCATTTTAAATACAATGTCAGCAAAATGTCTGAGAAACATTTTTTTCCATGCCATACTGTAACAAAAATGCAAAATTTCAAGTCTCTGATTTTAATGGATTTTTTCATGATTTGTTGTAGTTAAAGATGTATTTCTAGCAAAAAAAAATCCCCTGCACTTTTTTAAAAATGAGTAGTTTGAGTTATTTGACATTTTGTGCAAGTATTTGGTAATATTAATGAAAATTTTAAAAATAAATCGAAAATCATTATTTTTTGGAATAAAATTAGACATCTTTTTTCTTAAAGACACCACAAGAAGCTACAGGTAATGAGTGAACTTTTAAAATATCGTTTTGTTGAATTTCTGAGGTCTTTAGTGAGAGCAACTCGTGGCGAAATGTGTGATGCTATCCATGTGTGGTCAATGGAACTACTTAGTAGAAAGTGTATCTACCAAGAAGTTATAACGTTTTGTATGAAGCAATTTTTTGAAAGTTATCATGAAAAAGTGTCAACTGTTACAAACAACATAAAGTTGTTCCATGGTTTGGAAGGTTTTGTGATGGTTGAGACAGCATGCACGATGATGAAAGGACAAAATGTCCCCGTACAAACCCAATGAACGAAAACATCCAAGCCATGTACTCTGCGCTGAAGTCTGACCGTCGCTCAATCGTACACGATCTGTAAACATTCTGATGATTAATCGACGATCAGACGTCAGCGTAAAAGGCAAAGTTTCGATGTTTTCGTTTGTTCAGCTTGTGCGGAGAAGCCCTATCCTCTCGTGGTCATGAATTTTGTATTGGCCATCACAAAACCATCCAAACCACAGGAACACAGTCAGACATGATAGACTTTCCTCACTGTACGCTGTTTATAACAGCTGTTTTACTGGCTTTAAAACAGAACTTGATTGCTGTATGCTGTTTAATGTACGTTTCCATGACAACTATTAAACACTAGTTTCATGCAAAACTTTGTAATTTTATGGTAGATACACATACACTGATGACTTTGTTCGATTGCTCGGAAGGCTTCACATTAAATAGTTCCGTTGACCGCACATAGATAGCACCACGTACATTGCCACAACAAAATCATTCTTAACCCTTTCACTGCTCCAGACGTATATATTCGCTAAAAATTTATAGGGCTCAAACTGCTCCAGACGGATTAATTCGCATGAATAGT
Organism: Anoplophora glabripennis; assembly: GCF_000390285.2. Taxonomy (NCBI): domain Eukaryota; kingdom Metazoa; phylum Arthropoda; class Insecta; order Coleoptera; family Cerambycidae; genus Anoplophora; species Anoplophora glabripennis. The sequence goes on from NW_019417530.1 coordinate 60,167, forward strand.
TAAATTGGATCAGGCTGCTCAAACCGTATATATTCGCAACCGTGCGCATAGTGACTCGGTTATTGCAATTGGTAAGGCGAATTTTTGCGGGCGAGCTTATACCGATTGTGACAAATATTTTTATGGAAAGAGGTACTGGGTAATAGTACCAAGATTGTTCATGTTTCTTTCAGTTTCTATTTAGTACATATACTGTATTTTATTCAAAATAAAATCGTAAAATTTATCGTAAATCGTAATTTAACACAACATAACATAAAACTATAAGTGGTCTAACTGCTCCAGACGTATATATTCGCACGCAATAAACAATTGCGCACGGCGCGGTAGCTACGTTCAGACGTATTGCGCAGCGAAAGGGTTAAAAGTTAATAGCCAAACTGTGTAATATTGGTTATAGTCTCATTGGACATTATCAACACTTGGCAGCCCTATAATTATATGAAATAAAAATAATAAAATCATTAGTTTTAAAAATATTTATTCTAACAGAAAATTTAAAAAAGTATTCTAAAATTTAAACTTAATCGAGGCGCAGTATTCTTAGGAATCATATAATTGCATTAACATATTTTGAACAATATTCAATCAATTAATATAACGAAACAATCCTATTCTTTAGCATCTCCAATTCCGTCTGGATTTATCGCAAACATAGCTTCTGATTCTGGTAAACAGGGCGAGTCATAGATTTTACACATGCGTGTTTCTCCTCTTCCTTTCCTTAAATACAGTCTTGTAGTGGAAGCATGTGCCATGATATTACCCCCGATGGGCTTCTTGGGGTCTGCATTAAACATTGCTGCACCGTCTACTTGAGCTACTACTTGGTTGGTGATAACCACTGCGACGCCAAACTAAAAAAATCAAATCATTGAGAAAATGTGAGTGTGATAAATTAGTTGTTTTTAATTCAGTACAAACATATTTTCCTTTTCTACTTGTGTTCTGCTATTGTTCCATCATAGAAAAATAAATTACAATATATTAAAAAAAAAACTTCAACATTGTTAGATCTTTAAGAAATTCAATAGTGCGTGAAGAATCATGTGCATAACCTTAATAAACAATTACAAGCCACGTGACCTGGTACTGTCAACTAAAAATCTCTAAATCCTTACATCATCAATATTAATGATTCATTTAGAATAACAATGACAAACCATTATGTCTACACTTGAGATAAGATTTCAAATTATGTGTAAAAATTAAAGTTAAAATAAGAAATTGTTGGAATTTTAGAAAATATCTTAAGACTACTTAGTAATGAATTATAATCAGCAGCTTAAAAACTAAATTATATTACGAGTATTATACCCACCTCATCGGCTAATCGTAATAACATCCTGAGAAATCTGGCTAAATGCATCTGCCTAGCAGACAGTTCAGCTCTCCCAGAGTAGTCTGTTCTGTAAAGAGCCATAGCGCTATCCACAATCAATAATGCATATCTAAAAACAATAATTTCAATGTACCTTAACACACTGCGGTATGCAGTATATGTCCTACATTTCACTTTCGCATTTGATAAGATAATTATTTTTTATTGTTGTCAGTGTTATTGATAGCTTTCAATTTCTTACAGAAAACGTTAATCTAATGTTTCATAAAAATATACAGCCTATTGGAGCCCTAGCGTTAATAGATTGTTGAATGTTGATTAAAAGTACGCCCGTATAAGGTTTATCTCATCAGTCTGATAAAATGTTGGAAAGTACTCGAAGTATGTGTACTAAAAATGTTTCGATTGAAAACTTTTCCACTGGAAAATTGTTATATAGTGTACACGGTAAATTATTACTGTGCATACTCTAAGGCCCGTATGCATAGTCGATCGCCAGCGACTCGCCAGAGATTCGCCGTTCGCCGGACAAGATTTTCAATGCACAGTCGTTTGCCAGCCAAGTCAAGCATGCGCATTAGTGAAACTTAGTAACCTATTTTTATTGTGTTTTTGAGATTGTTCCAATAATGGATCGTGATTTTAACATGTTGTATAACGCAAACAGAGATATTTCTGATTTAGATTCACTAACGGTGACCAAAAATGAAAACTAGTATTCTTTGGTGAATTTTAAGGGAAGTCTATCGTATAAAGTTTTTATTTAGGACGCTTCGTTTAAAAGATACAGGGTGTTAAACTTAATAAAAATATTTTAAATTTTTTTAAATAATTTAAAAAGTTGTAACTGAAATAATTTGAAATTGAGCACATGTATTTATGTAAACATTGTCCAAAATCGGAGGCTTTTTCCGAAAATTTAGATGCTCTAGTGCCGGAGATACAGGGTATCGGTGGCATATTTTTCTAAATTAAATAGTACGCCACTGCTTTATGATCATCAATCATGATATTCATCGAATTCATCTTTCAATTTTCTACTAATTACTACTCTTATGTTTTTCGAAAAAAAGTCTGATTTTCGAGTAAAACTTAAAAATCGAACTGAAAACACACTTCGATATTCGAATAAAATTCGGTTTAAAATTACATAATAGGCTGCAATAACAACTTTGAAATTCTGAGCAGTTCGAAAAAAGAATAAATATTGCTTTTCATCATATTCAAGCAACAATAAATTTCGAACAAATTACATTTTCGTTACTAAAAAGATGTGTTTCCACGCATGTGTTTGTGGAAATGGAGGTATTTTTGAGCATTTACTCAAATAAAATCATTACAATCATGATTAATGTTATTAATTTCTTTATTCCATTAAATAACCGAATGATTAGTGTTTGCATGTTATTTAAGTAAAACTGTTTTCAGTTCGTTTTTTAAGTTTTACTCGAAAATCAGGCTCTTTTCGAAAAACATGAGAATGTAGTAATTTGTAGAAAATTGAAAGACGAATCCGAATATATCATGATTGTTATCATAAGTACTGGCATACTGGAGCATCTAAATTTTAGAGAAAGGCCTCAGATTTTGGATAATATTTATATAAATACATGTGCCCAATTTCAAATTATTTTAGTTACTAGTTTTTATATTATTTAAAAAACTTTAAAATATTATAACACCCTGTATCTTTTTAATGAAGTGTCCTAGATAAAAACGAAAGACTCCCCTTAAAATTCACCAAAGAATATTAGGTTTCATTTTTGGTCACCATTTGTGAGTCACGCTGTATATTGAAATTGTAATCGTTGTTGTAAATTGTAAAGTAAAACAGATTGTACTTTGAAATATTTTAAACAAGATGTATGTTGATGTACCTATTATAATTATTTGTAGACAATATGTGGAGTCTTAAGAGTATACAATCTGATCACTGTTAGTCATGTAATTGAAAAAACTACTCTAGTATACCCTAATAAAAAAATTACTTAAATATTTCATAAATATGGCTTTCCAATTCCTAGTGCACCCTAATAAATAAATTACTTGAGACATTTTATAATAACAATATAATAACAACAGCTTACTATACTAACAACTGCTATTAACGCCGAAAAGGAAAATTTTATTTAGTCTTTTACTACCGCTACAACCCTTTAGATAATATGCTTTGACAATAATTTATGTGATACAAACAACTATATACCAGAGATGCTCAAAGTAATACATTTCAAAGTACCATACCATACACAAACTCAGGTTAGAACAGTACGTATTCGGTGTAATATAGCATTGCGCATGCTTAAGCGCCTGTAGTTGAGACTATCACTCAACTGGCGATTCGCCAAAGTGGAGATCGCCGGGCGAACGTCTATGCAATAGAAACTACGCGCCGTTCTTTCACCAGCGACTCGCCAGAGATTCGCCAGGTATAACTTCGGCGAGTCGCTGGCGATCGACTGTGCATACGGGTGTAAGTAGTTTCTAGCATTTCTAATGATAACAAATATTTCAAATTGATATGGAACAGCCATTATAAAATAAGAAAAATTATATACCTACTGAAAATAAATCAACAACTCCATTAATATAAGCAAAAGTAAAATTAACAGATAGGGAACAAGCTGTAAGTACATAAAATAAAAACATTGGTGATTCTTTGGTTTATTTTAAAGTCAGAAATAAAAATTTTTTCAAAATACAGTACGTTAAAGTTTTAAAAAAATATATTTGCCTCTGCAAATATTTCTTAAGTGAAACAGTGGTGGGGAATACGAATGTTTGAAACATCCCTAATTTCTAGTAGCTTGCTGGAACAAACCTATATTGTAATAAAATATTCGCTTAGCGTTTTCTGTAGTTATAGCGTCCAAACCTACCATAACATCAAAAATGGCAAAAAACATGACAAAGTAACACTATTTACACTTTGCAAAAGTGATTGAAACTTGATTTCTCCAAATATAAAAGCAATGCGAGACATACACTATCCATATCGAAAGGAGTATGTTACGAAATCAGTGACCCAAGTTAAATCGAATTATGGTTGTCTGGTAGAGACGTCCTGTACTGCCAAGTAGGAAGTTATTAAAAAATAGTGGTCACATTGAACATGTTAAAAAAACAAAAGCTACTTGCTACACAGAAAAACCGTTAGTACAATGTGATTTTTTAAATTGCATAATATTAATATTATTTACCTGGATTCAGCCATCATAGCAGCAGCCTGAAGAAGTAATTGTGTCTGATGGTCTGTATTGTAAGCTCTTGCATAAGCTACATTGTCAAGAACATCCTGTCCATTCATTTGATAACGTTCTGCCACTGCTAGTAGTCTTTCTGGACGAAACGTACCTTCTGTGTCTATATATAAACATTTACCTTCTCCGCCTCCACTTTCAATAGGTAACTAAACAAATTTGATTATAATACTAATAAAATACTTGTAACATGCAAAAGTTACAAAATGTAGTAACTAAAGATCTTAACCAGTACCTGACATGTAACTGCCAGAGTGTGGCAGATTTGTGTCTTCCCAGTTCTAAATTCACCAAATATCTCTGTTATGGAGCCTGTTTCTATGCCACCACCTAAAAGTCTATTTAGTTCTTTCGATCCTGTAGTCAACTGTATAATCTCAGACCGTTTCTGATGAAATTCAGTAGCTGTTGTGAATCCCATAGGGACTAACTTAGCAGCTTCTGCTAGTATTTTATCAGCTTTTGCTTCTGAAATGCCCTTGAGAGTAATTAAATGCTTTTTGGGTGCAAAAGCTACTGATTCAATTGTGTGATATCCACCTTCTTCAAGCTTTTTAATATCTCCTGATGTAATGCCATTGCCCTGAAAAAAAAAGGGGTAATAAGACATATGTTAAAAATTACTTTTATCGTTACCTCTAATCTTGCAACAGGCTGTGGTCCACATTCTTCAGCTTCCTCTACTTCACTATGTGTAGAAGCTGCAGAAACAGCACTGACACTCATATTTAACTAAACAATTTATCCACAATTATACAATAACTTGTCTAAGATTCACTCAATTATTTACACCACAACAATGAAAACATAAAATAAAAATAAGGTTAAGTTGTTTTTATGACACTCATTGACACTCGA
>NW_019417531.1:0-27642 GCF_000390285.2 Anoplophora glabripennis
TATTTTTCAAATAAAACACATTATTTTGTACACGTCACACTAAAAACCTGAAAATATAAAACAACTTAATGATTTACAATTTTAACATGCATTAAATTTTAATTTTTTACAATAATTTTTTTGTTAATACATACCTAAGAGCAACCAACTCCATGTATAATATAAAAGAAAAGAAAAACCAAATTTTTTTAAAACAACATTTGCATTAGGAGAACTTTTTTGTTATTGATTTCTGTCTTTCTAAGCTCTCCTGATGCAAATGTTGTTTTAAAAAAATTATGGTTTTTCTTTTCTTTTATATTATACATGGAGTTGGTTGCTCTTAGGTATGTATTAACAAAAAAATTAATGTAAAAATTAAAATTTAATGCATGTTAAAATTGTAAATTAAGTTGTTTTGTATTTTCAGGTTTTTAGTGTGACGTGTACAAAATAATGTGTTTTATTTGAAAAATAATCTTTGAAAAAGTTCCCGATCGGGAGCGAAACGTTAGAATTTAATAAAAAATTATTGCTGTGTGTTTTTTATCATTTTGACCAGCGGTCAAACTAGAACCTGATACCTAAGAAAAATAATTTCCAATTAGAAGACAAAAGGTTCAAGAAGTTTTCCATATTATATATATATATGTTTACTAATACAGATGCGAGTTTTCAACTATTTTTCGAAAATTTTAACCCCTCGAAAGGGGTTGAAATAACCACCCCTCAAGCCATTGTTTGCCATAACTTTTATATTTCGTAAAAACTCGATATCCAAAAATACGCGTTTTATCCAAGAAAACGTGGTTTCTGTTGTTTGTGTTAATTTTGATTATGAGATATTTTCAAGCATCTTACGTAAGTAATTTTTAATATAATAATAGTTAAAAGCGGTAATTATTTACTATAGCGTCCCCGTACCAAATCATTACAAAATTTTGTCTACCCCCTTATTTTCGATAATGCTGAATACGAATCTGAAGTTATTTTTGTGCGGTCGAACCCAGTTTTCGAGAAAAAATTTTTTCAATCAAAATGCTTCAGATATAGTTCTTGTAATGTTAAGTGATGCAGCCGCGTACATGTTTATGGAGGCTTTATCAGGCATAACTCTGCTTTACGAACCAGTTATAACTAAGATGGGGTACTTTTCTCCTTTTAGTATTTTTTCAGATAGTAGTTCCTAAAATATGTTATTAACAAATCTTTTTTTGTTGCAAATGGAATTTCATCTGTTCATCATCTTGAACATTTCTTCTTTCACCTCCAATCAAGCTACCGTATTTGTTTGGTCTAGATTGCAAGTAGTGAATGTTTGTGATTTTGAGACGGCATTTTCTGTATAAACCTTTACAAAATGTGCATGGATAATGCAGAGACTCCGGATTTTCGCTTAACTTCTCGTCGTCAAATTTTCTATGTGCGTGCAGAATTTCATCGGTGAGATAAAGTTCGAAGTGTCTTCTTTCGTCAAAATATGTTATTAACAAATCTATTTTTGCTGCAAATGCAATTTCATCTCGTCTCATCATATCGAACACTTTTTCTTTCACCTCCAGTCGAGTATTTGTTTGATCTAGATTGCAAGCAGTGAATGTTTGTGATCTTGAGACAGCATTTGAAGCAATTTCCTCATGTTTTACAGATTTAGAAGAGCATAGTTTCACATGACTTCTCAGATAAGATTTTTTGTACAAACCTTTATAAAATGTGTATGGATAATGCACAGACTCGCTTAACTTCTCGTCGTTAAATTTTCTACGTGCGGCAGAATATCACCGCTCAGATATTGTTCGAAGTGAGTCTCCTTCTGTAATGCTGCTAATGCACCTTTCCTCGTTTTACTACTCAAATAGAGTACATGCCAAAGATGTTATTAGAAAAACATAATTAAAATTAATTAGAAATCGCAAGTGACATATATCAAACAAAAGCTAAAATGTCAGAGTTTTATTAAATAGTTATAATATGAGTTAGAATAATAAGTAGTAAAAGATATTAAGATCTAAAGAAAAATTTGTATATCAATAAGATGGAAATGTCAGGTAAATGTCAAAATTAAAGTTGGATCCACAAGGCATAAAATAGTACATATAAAAGTCAAATAAAATTATAGAATAAGAAATGTTATGAAACATAATTTAAAAATTTTTGTAAAGAAACTAGAATAGGTTGTATATTTGTAAAGGATAAAGTGAAGTGACGTGAAGTGTAAAAGGAAAACGGCATTTAAAAAGCAAAGGCATATATGTGGAAAGGCCCTAAAACAAGGGTGAAGAAAATCAAGAGAGTAAGAAAGAAAAAATAAAATGATTATTGATTAGTTACCAAAAAAATTTGTCAAAGAGATAGGTATTGCCGAAATTAATTGATAAAACCAGATAAAATAGAAGCAGTTATCGTGAGAGAGTGTATAAAAGAAGCAAATTGGGAGAAACCAAATATATAAAAATAAAAAGTTTTCGAAAAGTGACTCAAGAAAAATCCAGGAAGAGCGGAATACCAGCAAGCAGGTTCCGAAAATCCAGCGAGAGAGGAAATACAAGGATTCCAGAACAACATTTAAGCAGAGTAAAAGCGGGAAGCCAGTCGACAAGTAATCAAGCAATAAGACGTACAAAAAGGTACATTCTTTTTCGTTGTCGTTTTGTGCACAAATTAAACCAAAATTCGTATACGAAATAGCTAGCCAACATAGATTCAACAGTACAAATAAAAAAGGTAGAATACAAAAATTTCAGATATTCAAAATTTTTCATATCAAACATTTAATTTCACAATATCATCAACAAAATTGGCCAATTGTTTTAAATTTATAGACACTAATATTAGAAAGAAGTAACAACACATTGAACAAGAAGTTATACGATAAAAATTTAAATTTCATATTGCAGGCAACCAATAATACATAAAATTAATTAAAGTAACCACATCGAGATAAAATCTTGTTCAAAGTGTTAGAAATATTGTAGGAGATTTCAAAATATTTTGCAACTGTGTTTGACATTCCTTATTTGAATTTTATTGCTATATAAAACAAAATGATAATAAATTAATTTATTAATAACATCTTTTGTTTAGTGTGGTGAGTTGTTGTGGTTTCATGCTGAGTAATACCTTCATTTGAACCTACTACTGAGAAGGGTCGAAAGCTAGACAGGGCAAAGTTAGACAACCAACATTACACCAAAATCGTTATACAAACAAATTACATATCACTATAAAAAATAGATATTTATTATACAAGGGAAAAAAGTACTGGATTTTAGCTAGAGGTTGTGTTGTCTCCCGACGCGAAGCGGAGGGAGACAAAAAACCGAGAGGTAAAATCTACTTTTTTCCCGTGTATAATACACTATTTTTTTCTGTGACGGGAAAAACAACGATTTAATATTGAAAAAACATTATTACAATATATTAGTCACTAAAGTTTTAAATTGGTAGGCTGTTATACTTATAGCGACAATTACATCTGCGTTGCTAAGGAAACCTTTAAAGTAATCAAATATCTGTCAATTTAATTCTGTGATTTGATTTAAAAATTGCAAACTTAGTGGTTGTTTAGTAGTTATTTTGAATAATATAAAGTTAAAAAATGTCTGATTCCGAGTTTTCTCTGACTCCACCGGAGTTAGTAGAAGCAGCGAAAGTAGCGTCACAAAAATTATTGCCAGCTAAATCGCGGAAAATTTACGAAACCGCGTATTCAAGATTTATGGAATGGAAGATGAAAAAGATATGCAGTTCTTTTTCGGAGACGGTGTTATTGGCTTTTTTTGTGGAACTGGCACAACAACAAAAGCCATCAACAGTGTGGTCGAATTATTCAATGATTAAAAGTATGTTAAAATCCAATAATAATATAGACATTTCAAAATATTTCAAACTAATTACATTTCTGAAACAAAATGGGAAAGGTTATACGCCCAAGAAATCTGCGATTTTTACGATTATACAAATTAATGATTTTTTAAATAATGCTCCTGATGAAGTTTATTTAATGGCCAAGGTTGTTGTTGTATTTGGGATTGCAGGAGCTTGTCGAATTTGTGAAATCAGCCAGGTAAGATTAGATGATATTGAAGATTCGGGAACGCTATTAATTGTGAAACTTAAGCAAATAAAGAATGATGTAAACAGGAGATTTGTAGTTACTGAAGAATATGTTAAATTTTACCGAATGTATATAACCCTTCGTCCAGCAGCAGCAAAAGATCGTCGCCTGATTTATGCATATCGCAATGGGAAATGTATCAATCAGGTTGTGGGTAAAAATCAGTTTTATAAGGTACCTGAAACAGTAGCGAATTTTCTTCAACTTGACAATGCTAACTCATATACAGGTCATTCATTTCGGAGATCGTCTGCTATATTTTTAGTATAATCTGGGGGAGACTTGATGACACTAAAGAAACATGGCGGTTGGAAGTCATCAACGGTCGCTGAAGGATATATTGATGAATCGGTAGCACACAGGACAGAAATAGCTAATAAAGTGTTTAGAACCTGTGGCAGTGCTGAAATAACATCCAATTTGCGACCACGTACATCAACGGCTGTTGTGTCCATGACAGAAAAAAATACACAAGAAAGTTCGACTGTTATACCGAATAGTTTGTAACGGTTAATTTAGTAGAACACGCGGTATTCCAGAGAGACCCCCAAGCTAAAAGTTACATTTAGTAGGCAACCAACTATGTATTTATTAAAGATTTGTGTTATAATTATACATTTTTAGTATTTAGAATTACTTCAATAATACGAATTGGACAATCTATACAATAATATAAGTCAGCAGTAGATTTGTTTAACTTTTAGAGGTAAAGACCGTTAATATTTGTTTAAAGACTTGAAAATTGTTTCATGAAAGTGCTACACTCTGCTTATAAGTTAAAATGTATCAACAAAATATTTACAGTATTATGCAGTGATATGATTAGTGGTGAAATGATGTTCCACTAATAAATAGATTTCATTAAATGTTTAATAACAATTCGAATTTCAATTTTCATTTGCACCGGCCAGCGAATCATTTTTTTTTATAGACAAGAAATGTAGGTTCTTTTTGTCGACCGCTAGAAGTGAGGAAGCGAACGCGACAGTCGATGAACTTGCCTGTTAAAATCACGCTCTGTGCGAAATATAGTGGCCTTATAATATTCTGAGGTAGATATTAATGTTTAAATAATTTCTGTTTTGTTAAATAATGTTAAATGTGCAATACTTAGACGTAATCATATTTTAGGCTTTTTACTCTACGTTAAAGTTTACTGCTACGCTAAGTTTGCTGCTTTATGTAATCCTGTTTTATTGAATGCCACGTATCACGTACTATCCAGGCCGAAGTACTTCCTAAAGTTGCTTGATAATAATCATTGGTAACATCATTGAATCACTCATATACTGCTGACGTTTTGAAGTATGTCCATTACGACAAGTCTGTGATTACGACAAAGTTTGTTGGCGAGTCCAGGAGGCTGACATAACCATCTATCTTTGGAGGAGCCCCAGAGACTGATGTAATCACTTTCTCTAAATCTAATGCTGCATTATCACCAGAACCATTTAGGAGCAGATTGTACCAACTCTCAATAATATTGTAAGTTCTTTCCAATTTTTTTATCACGTATGCAAGTGCATCACCGAGTCTTAAGTACTGCAGGGGAAAGTCAGTTTATCCAACGACAACAACTAAATCCTTTATTTGTTATATACTCCTTTTTATGCTTATGCCTTTTAAGATTACATACTTATTTAATATAAAACTGTGAACTCCATAACAGCTGTTTGCGGAGGGGATAATTGTTTATATAATTTTGAAAGATTCAGTGCCGAATATACTAATGCTCTGTGTTTTCAATACATCCTATATGATCGTTTTATTAACTTTAATACTCGTATTAACCAGCAACATAATATTATAGTCAATTTAATTTAGTACGTACAGTATATTTAATACAATTTGTTGTATGGAATTTTTCTATATTATTATTTAGAGAACAACAAACATACCCTAGCACTTTTACATTTTATGTTATCTATTGTTTCATGTGAATTTAAGACACATTAACTAGTAAAATTAAATATTTTAAAACAATTTTCATTATTTTGGTTTATTGTGTATTTTGTCCACTTTTTGTCGTTTCCTTCGGAACGGCTGGCGCCCAAGGTTGTCTACTCACAAAGTATTATTTGTTGGAGTTTATTGCAACAAAGTATTTGTTATTCTCAAATCAACGATCGAACTCACGCCGCTCTCGGCTGTATTGAGCTGTCGTGCATTGTCGAACCCTCTATTAACAGTTATGATTATCTTAAACTTAAGTAAGGTTACACGAAACGGCGCCCAACGTGGGGCCCGAGAATTTTAAATAAGTCTTCAGCAAATGAACTTAGTAAACTTTTAGCCGGTGTTAAAGTAGACAATTTTTTTTGTGGGCAAAACAATTTGTACTTTAAGTGGTTGAATAGCTGAAAATAATTTTTATGTAAAACTTTTTCAATTCTTAAAAGAAAGTATCTAGGCAAAAGTTTTTGTATTTAGTTTTGGACAAATTTACAGGTACATTTGCAATAATTTGTTACGTCAGATATATTTATAGTTTTTTAAGCAATAAGCAAGGCTGGGGATATTTATTACGTGGTATATCATACAATTTAACTCCGTTCTGTTCTAGGTTTGTTTATGGTGTGCTTTGATATTGTTATATATTATACTTGTATTTATAATTGTTGTTATCCATAATTTTGAGCTAAGTAGTTGAGTGCAGTTAACGGAGGCATACTGGTCGGTATTGTGAATGTTTTTTTTTAAATCAAAATATACAGGGGCTGTTCGATAAAACTTACTAGTAATACCTTTCTCTTTTTTTTTAAAAAAAAAGAAAAAGAAAATATATACTTGATTTACACTGGGAGTTAGACAATTTTTGTCACTTTTATTTAAACTTACCATTTGTCGTGTTTTCAAATTACTTGATTAAATTAAAATTTTGTTCAATTTTTTTAATTCATTATGGCGGCAAATTATGATATGGATCCAAACCACCTTAGGATATATGAATTAAATTACGAGTTAAGGATTAGAAATGTAGCTGCAGATAGGGTAGATGTGTCTTTGAAAAGAAAATATTTGCGCAGAGAATTAAAAAAAGATTTAGCTAGGCCTGAAGTTCATGTATACAGTACTCCTAATTTTGATTTCGAAATGGAACAGAAAGAATTAAATGATAGTATAAAGTCAACTACAGATTTATTGAACGATTTTGATGGGATTAATGTAGAAGTGGGTAATAGAATTCGTAGTAGAATTAATCATATTTTGGGTAGATTAGGACGACTTCCACAGGATGTCAATGATGATATTTCTAATTATCGCGGCGATTATATTATTTTGGTTTCGACATTGGAGGATGATTTAGAAGAAATTATGGAGAGACATAAAAATGGGACAGCACATGCTACACTTAATCAAAATTTGGTTCCTGTAAATAGTAATGCTTGTTCAAGTAAAGCGATTCCAATTTATGAATGGCCTGTTAAATTTATGGGTAGGTCCGATAAAGTCTCACTAAATTTTTTTCTGCAACGCGTTGAGGAATTGCGTACTGCTAGGAAATGTAGCAAACAGGATCTTTTCCAATCCGCTTCGGACTTATTTGAAGATTATGCTTTGGATTGGTATCGGGCACAACTCCGACACAGAAGATTCGACAATTGGGATTCCCTGGTGAAAGCACTAAAAGAAGACTTCTTACCGCGGGATTATGACAGAGAGTTATAGAAGCAAATAGAGAAGCGTACTCAGCATGTTAATGAACCTGTTGTTGTTTATATTTCTATAATGGAAAATCTCTTCGAATGCTTATCAGAAAAGCCTTCTAATGAAAAGAAGTTGAGAGTTCTGATGTCTCTGATATTACCGGAATACCAAAACCATTTAGTACTGCAAGATATTCCCGACGTAAAGACTTTAGTCAGATTGTGCAGGATTCTAGAAGATTCAGAGAAGACTAAGAGAGAATTTCGACCACCGTCAAGTAAAAACGCTTTCGCATTAGAACCTAGCCTCTTATATGCTGCGGATAACGACATCGATAGTAAAGGAGCATCATCGAATTATCGCAGGGAAGACGCAGACAGACGTTTTCACGTATCCAAAAGTCATCCAAACTTTAAAAGGAATTCGTCCGAATTCGCTACTGAAGTTCGCTGTTGGAACTGTGACAGAGTTGGTCATATGAAGCGTGATTGTAAGAAATCGACACGAACTCCTACATGTTATGGTTGCGGAAAGAAAGGAGTAATTAGACCTAACTGCCTAAAATGTCGCCAAACAAAAAACGCAAATTCGGAGAACGACTAGTAGGTCGGCGTCTCTCCGTTTTGTCACAGTTTGGTAGGACCTACACGAAAACTTCTGTTGGTGAATGGCAAAGTTGGCTGCAGGTAGTTAAAAGTGTTTTTAAGCCAGATGTTTGCAGCAGTATCAGAGGAACTTGTTGTTTACCAAGTGGTAAAAGCCAAGTTCAGAATGAGGCTAATGCTGTCTTTATCGAGCAGGAAAATGACAATAGACCGTACGTTTCTATTCAGATATTTGGCAGGTCAGTCATAGCGCTTCTTGATACTGGAGCAAACTGTTCGACAATTGGTAAATATGGTAAATATTTACTAGATATTTTTTATTCGCAGCAACATAGGTGTTGTGAGCAATATGTTAGCATTGCGGATGGTACGAAACACATAATTGAAGGATTTGTTAATTTTCCATTGCAAGTAGATGGAATAGTAAAAGTTATGAAGATTTTAGTAGTACCTACTTTGGCACATAACTTGCTTCTGGGAATAGATTTCTGCCGGGTATTTAATGTTACCATGGACTTTCCTACTAATTCTTATTTCGTGGGTAAAACTTGTTTAAATGTTATCAGCGAAGAATTACAACGAGACGAAGGTAATGTGATCAATAAAGTTTGCTCAGGAGATCAACTGGATGATGTGCAAACGCAACAATTGAAGTCGGTGATAGAGAAATTTCGCTTACTTTCATCTACAGGGTTAGGACGGACCCGCAAGATTGTTCATGAAATCGATACTGGGGACGCAACACCAATCAAACAACGACACCATGTTATGTCACCGTATAAGTTGAAAATATTAAATGAGGAACTCGACAAAATGCTACAGCTTAAAGTCGTACGTCCTTCGACAAGTCCCTGGGCTAGTCCAGTGTTGATTGTGGAAAAATCTAATGGAGAACCGAGATTTTGCTTCGACGGAAGAAAACTAAATTCCGTTACCAAAAAATGTGCATATCCTTTGCCCATCGTAGACCATATTTTAAATAAACTCTCTGGTGCTCAATTTCTTAGCAGTATCGATTTAAAATCTGCTTTCTGGCAAATTCCATTACACCCTGAGTCATGTGAGAAGACTGGATTTGTTGTGCCAGGCAGAGGACTTTTTGAGTTTGAAGTCATGCCTTTCGGGTTATGTAACGCCGCCCAAACTCAGCAGAGACTTATGGATTCCGTATTAGGACCAGACTTGGATCCGTTTGTTTTTGTCTACCTTGACGATATTATTGTAGTTACTCCTACCTTTCAAAAACATGTAGAAGTTTTGAACATTGTATCTGAACGTTTAAAAGAGGCTAATCTTACAATCAACATTGATAAATGTAAATTCTGTCTACCTAGTTTAAAATACTTAGGGTTTATAGTCGATTGTGAAGGCCTACGCACAGACCCCCATAAAGTGAAAGCAATGCTGGATTATCCAGTACCCAAAAATGCAACCGAAGTTAAACGATTTATTGGTATATGCGGATGGTATAGACGATTTGTTAAGGGTTTTTCAACAATAACATCTCCTATCAATGCACTTCTAAAAGGTCGCCGAAAAACTCAAAAGATAACATGGAATCAAGAGGCTGAAGAGGCGTTTCAAAAAATCAAACAGGCAATGGTGTCTGCACCTATTCTTGCGGCGCCAGATTTTTCAAAAACATTTTATGTTCAATTTGACGCGTCAAATGTGAGACTGGGAGTTGTACTTACCCAAAAGTACGAAGATAAAGAGATGGTAGTAGCGTTTGCTTCCAGGTCATTGTTAGACTCTGAGAAGAATTTCTCCGTAACAGAAAAAGAATGTTTGGCAGTGCTATTTGGAGTCGATAAATTTAGGCCGTATGTGGATGGAACCCATTTTAAAGTAATAACTGATCATCACTCCTTATTGTGGTTGAGTAAACTAGATAATCCTACTGGCAGACTGGCTAGGTGGGGCATGAGATTGAGTCAGTATGACATGGAAATAATACATAGAAAAGGTGTATTAAATATTATTCCAGATGCCTTATCAAGAGCACCACTTGAAGTTTGTACCATGTCCATCGAGCCATCAGAAATTGAAAACGATCCGTGGTATAGGGGTATGTTATGTAAAGTTGAAGAGACACCAGAGAAATTTCCGGAGTGGAAATTGGAGAAGGGGGTTTTATTTAAAAATGTTCCGTTCAATTTCGGCTTTTCCACCAATTTTTCAGCCTGGAAATTGGTAATTCCAAAACCTCGAAGATTAGCCATATTTAAATTATGTCATGACGACCCAACAGCAGCTCATCTAGGTGTTTATAAAACCCTTAATAGAATTCGAGAATTATATTATTGGCCCAGACTGCTACAGGACGTCCGAAAATATGTGAAACACTGCCAGATGTGTGCTGCACAGAAGGTCAGCACATCAGCAAGGCCCGGGTACATGGGTCGCCAAAAGAAAGTAAACTTTCCATGGCAATTTATTTCTGTTGATTTATTAGGCCCATTGCCCCGGTCAAAGAAAGGTAATTGTTACTTGTTAGTAGTATCGGACTATTTTACCAAATACTGTCTATTGCATCCATTAAGAGACGCAAAGACTCCCAAAATAGTAAAGTTTCTGGAGGAACAAGTTTTCCTGATCTATGGCGTTCCACAAGTGATCGCTTGTGATAACGGAGTTCAATTTGCTGGAAACGCTTTCAAGAAACTAACAGATGAGTATAACGTCACCATCCATTTTAATCCCCATTACCATGCGCAAGTTAACGCAGTCGAGCGTGTTAACAGAGTTCTAGGAGCTGCTATCCGATCATATCTAGAAGAGGGTAATCAACAAACGTGGGATCAAGAGATCCATAAAATCGGTTACGCTTTAAGAACAGCAACTCATGAAGTAACTGGATATGCCCCAACATTTTTGAATTTTGGGAGGTATATTCCTGCTTCTGGCGATTATTACGGAAAACTGGAATCTATTAAAGATTTAGATATGAACAATATAAACAGGAGGGAGTATGGTCAAGAGATTGACCAACTTCCATCGTTATACTCTGATATACGTCGACATCTAACCGAAGCATATGCGAAAAATGCTAAACATTATAACTTAAGAAAACGGCCCACTGATAAATATCAGGTCGGTGATAAAGTATGGAAAAGGAACTTTGCTTTGTCAAATAAAAGTAACAATTTTTCGGCAAAATTAGCACCCAAATACGTGTTATGTAAAGTTTCTAAAGTTAGATCCTCACTGGTTTATGAGTTAACAGATTTAGACGGTAGATATGTGGGTAAATTCCACGTAAAAGATCTTAAACCATGCAATGAACAATATAATGATGATTAAGGATTAAGTGCGAATGTGTTCTGTGTCCGTGGCAGCGAATTGATGATTGTTAAGTATGTTTGAAATTTTAGTCCATCTGCACAACTAGTTGTCTCATATGTTTATCCTGATTTTCGATGAATTCGTTCAAGACATTAGTATCTATAGATATAATTTCACAATTTCTAATTTATCTGGCCAGTAAAAAAAAGGGGAAAAAAAAGAAAAACTTGTATACGTATCAGAAAATACCTGTCAAAACAGAGGTATCAGAACAGAGACATTATGCACGTGATTTATAATTTACTTCTATTTAGCTTAGGTAGGTAATAAACAAACTATTAGATTAGTCACAATTAGTAAATTAGTATTTACGTAAAATTTAGGATTAAATTATAAAAGACTTTTCATCTAGGGTGTTTGAGAATCTTATAACTTTAATTTGATCAATATCCTCATCCTTGTAATAAGTATAGGGTCCCATAAAAAATATTTTCACTACATTCAATATTTTTTTATTAGGAAAGGGGGATGTGTAGCGGTTAATTTAGTAGAACACGCGGTATTCCAGAGAGACACCCAAGCTAAAAGTTACATTTAGTAGGCAACCAACTATGTATTTATTAAAGATTTGTGTTATAATTATACATTTTTAGTATTTAGAATTACTTCAATAATACGAATTGGACAATCTATACAATAATATAAGTCAGCAGTAGATTTGTTTAACTTTTAGAGGTAAAGACCGTTAATATTTGTTTAAAGACTTGAAAATTGTTTCATGAAAGTGCTACACTCTGCTTATAAGTTAAAATGTATCAACAAAATATTTACAATATTATGCAGTGATATTCAGTGATGTTCTACTAATAAATAGATTTCATTAAATGTTTAATAACAATTCGAATTTCAATTTTCATTTGCACCGGCCAGCGAGTCGTTTTTTTTTTAGACAAGAAATGTAGGTTCTTTTTGTCGACCGCTAGAAGTGAGGAAGCGAACGCGAGAGTCGAGGAACTTGCCTGTTAAAATCACGCTCTGTGCGAAATATAGTGGCCTTATAATATTCTGAGGTAGATATTAATGTTTAAATAATTTTTGTTTTGTTAAATAATGTTAAATGTGTAATACTTAGACGTAATCATATTTTAGGCTTTTTACTCTACGTTAAAGTTTACTGCTACGCTAAGGTATGCTGCTTTATGTAATCCTGTTTTATTGAATGCCACGTATCACGTACTATCCAGGCCGAAGTACTTCCTAAAGTTGGTTGATAATCATTGGTAACATCATTGAATCACTCATATACTGCTGACGTTTTGAAGTATGTCCATTACGACAAGTCTGTGATTACGACAAAGTTTGTTGGCGAGTCCAGGAGGCTGACATAACCATCTATCTTTGGAGGAGCCCCAGAGACTGATGTAATCACTTTCTCTAAATCTAATGCTGCATTATGACCAGAACCATTTAGGAGCAGATTGTACCAACTCTCAATAATATTGTAAGTTCTTTCCAATTTTTTTATCACGTATGCAAGTGCATCACCGAGTCTTAAGTACTGCAGGGGAAAGTCAGTTTATCCAACGACAACAACTAAATCCTTTATTTGTTATATACTCCTTTTTATGCTTATGCCTTTTAAGATTACATACTTATTTAATATAAAACTGTGAACTCCATAACAGCTGTTTGCGGAGGGGATAATTGTTTATATAATTTTGAAAGATTCAGTGCCGAATATACTAATGCTCTGTGTTTTCAATACATCCTATATGATCGTTTTATTAACTTTAATACTCGTATTAACCAGCAACATAATATTATAGTCAATTTAATTTAGTACGTACAGTATATTTAATACAATTTGTTGTATGGAATTTTTCTGTATTATTATTTAGAGAACAACAAACATACCCTAGCACTTTTACATTTTATGTTATCTATTGTTTCATGTGAATTTAAGACACATTAACTAGTAAAATTAAATATTTTAAAACAATTTTCATTATTTTGGTTTATTGTGTATTTTGTCCACTTTTTGTCGTTTCCTTCGGAACGGCTGGCGCCCAAGGTTGTCTACTCACAAAGTATTATTTGTTGGAGTTTATTGCAACAAAGTATTTGTTATTCTCAACGATTGGACCCCCCGCCGCTCTCGGCTGTATTGAGCTGTCGTGCATTGTCGAACCCTCTATTAACAGTTATGATTATCTTAAACTTAAGTAAGGTTACAAGTTTAAGAAACATGTCATTTATGCAATGTACATTTAATAATTGTACTTTTGGTGTAAAGGAAATGTAACTTCTATATAATAAAATATTCTAAAATTAAATATCTACCTTTACTTATGTATATTGTATATATCCGGGAAAAAAGTACTCACTTTTTTCCCGGGGAAAACAGCAATTTCATAAAAAGTGACATTTTGTTACCTGAAAACTGAGATAAAATGTCAAACTTTTTTCCCGTTACAGAAAAAAAATATTTTTTGGCGCTTACACAAACACGAATTTCGGACAAGCTCTAGAACAAAGGAATATTGTCAAGTTACCAAGGACTTCTAGGAAACTTAATTGCATCTCATCAGCTTTTGCTGACTTAAGACTAAACGAACTTATAAAAAGCCCTGGTAACAAAGTAAAAACACCTTAGTTCGTTGTCGCGTTGCCACACAACTCTGTGTCATTAAAATAGAAATTAAACTTAAAAATAAAAGTTCAAAGTAAAGTAAAAACTCCCAAATTGTAAAATGGTAGTGAAATAAACAAATTATTTGTTGCGATAAATAAAGTTTTTTAAAAAGCTAACCGCTAAGTCACGGACGCAACAAATTGGCGCAGTCGTACGGATCCTTCACACGTCGTCAGAACACGGGCTTTCCTCACTGACAACGGCGAATTTCAATTCCTTGGTGAAAAACGAATCCCAACAAGAAAAATCAAGAAACACAAGAAACCACAAGAAACTCAAGAAAGAAACCCAAAAACAAGGATCACCGCCAGAACACGGAAGTCACCCTCACTGGTAGTCGTCCCCTTGTTCAACCCATTCCAATCAATTCTACGCCTGGTTCCAAAGCACCCCTTCCAGAACACGGATTTGCCTCACTGGTAGAGAACTTTGTGCCTGCTGGACACGTGAAGAATGAAAACAGTTTGGTAAGTGCATAAAAGAATTATCAACGCTTGCTTCAACTAAAAACGTAAAGAGACAAATTCTGTTAAAAATCCTTTTAATTTAATCCATTCAGACCAAATAAAACAAAAATGGCAGACGAACAAGTAATTGAACCATACAAACTGTCCGAGATATTTTCGATAGTTCCTAAATATGATGGAAATCAGATTCTCTTGCAAACTTTCTTAAATTCAGTTAGATGTGCATACGACATGGCAGTCGACAATCAGCGCATTCTACTAACTCTACATGTTAAAAACAAACTTAGAGGTAAAGCAGCCGAAATTGTAAATTCAAGAAACCCAAATACATGGGAAGAAATCAAAATTCTTTTAGAGACACATTTTGGAGATTCTAGAGATTTGACCTCATTAGTACAAGACTTACAGGGAATTTAACAAAATCAAAACGAATCAGCTTTAAATTTTGTTTCCAGATTACAAACCCACAATGCAAAAATGCATGCCGCGATTCAGAAACAACAATTAACCGCAGATCAAAAATTAACGCAATCCAACTTAATTGAAACAAGACTTTAAACACCTTACTCACCGGTTTAGATCCAAAATTAGGTTCTATCATTTGTGCTAGTAATCCGCAAGATATGGTGCAAGCAATATCCAGGATAAAAAGGGAATTGCAATTGTCATATTTTGAATCTCAAAAATTCCACAAACCTAATATCGCAAATCAAATTAAAAAACCGCAAGTAAACGCTCAAAAAACGTGTACGTTTTGCAAGAGACAAGGTCATTTAATAAATGAATGCCGCATAAAACAACAAACTAGATTCACCCCAAATTTTCAAAATTTCCAAAGCCCAAATTTTCAAAATCCAAACTTCGCAAACTCACGGTTTTCAAATCAAAACATGGTAAGACCACATTTTCAACAAAATCAAAATTCAGCATTCCATCCAAGACCACATTTTCAACAAAATCAAAATTCAGCATTCTATCCAAGACCGTAAACAAACCTTCAACAAAACAATCCCCAAATTAGACAACTAACAATGAGACCCAATCCAAATTTTAATCAACAAAGGAACCTATAATGATAATACTGTTTATCAAAACGATAATACTCTATCAAAACGAATACTATCAAGAAAACTATGAAGATGATACCGCTCATCTTGATGAAAACAAGTACTATCAGGAATATGTTGATGATACAGCTCATCAATTTGATTATAACGACATGAATCAGGATTTTCAGTTAAATCCCAACATTCAAGATCCCCCGGATCCAACATCAGAAATCCAAACCCAATTCCAAACTATGAATTTAAACAAAACACAGTACAACAACAACAGCCAAGAACAAACATTTCTGTAAACAAAGAAACTGTCAATAAAAATCCGTTATTAACAGTTAAGTCAAAAAAATTATATTATATAAAAGACGCCACTAATACTTTCAAATTACTAATTGACTCAGGAGCAGGAATTTCAATTTTCAAACCAAAAACCTGTCAAAAATATCCCCAACGCATTCAAGAAACTGTAGCAATTCAAGGTATCACCGAACAACAAATTTTCCTAAACGAATCGACTCTTATTCCATTTACATCAGGAGACCCACACAAAGTATACATTTATAATCTTGACATAGAATTTGACGGACTATTAGGCTCAGATTTTTTAGAACACTATGATTGCATCATCGGCAAAAAATAAACAAATAGTAACAAATTTCAAAACTATCCCCTTATTTAAAGTCACTGAAAATTTACAAACCGATCCTGAAATTTTACCGAAACAAAGTCAAACAAATAAAATTTCAATTGACCCTCGTACAGAGCAAATTTTCAAATTTTCCTGTAATTTAACAAACACTGACGCTATATTATCCAGTCAAGAAATAGAAAAGGTACGTCTACCTAACGCTATTGTAAAAATTAACGAAAAAGGAGAATTTTTAACATCCGTAACAAATGTAAACGCAATTTCAAAAACTGTAGATTTTCAAAATTTTAATCTTGAACCCATTCAAAATTTTTCTTTAAACAATTCCAACGATGACGAATTAAATGAAACAATAACCGACAGAAATTTAGAAATTCAAAATCAACTTCAATTTAAACGACGAAGAAAAAGATGTAATTACAGAAGTACGTTTAAAGTTCTCAGATATATTTTATCTAGAGGGAGATAATTTAACATTTACGATTGAGATAAAGCATTCCATTGACACTGGTAACACAAAACCCATATTTACAAAGTCTTATCGGTACCCTCACATCCACAAAGAGGAAGTGAAAAATCAAATGATAAAAATGCTGACACAGGGAATCATTCGACCTTCAAACTCACCCTGGTCATCACCTGTTTGGGTTGTCCCAAAAAAAATTGGATACCTCTGGTAAACAAAAATGGCGCGTAGTCGTAGGTTACAGAAAACAAAACGAAGTAACTGTAGGAGATAAATATAATCTCTCAAATATTTCTGACTTACTAGATCAATTAGGCAAATGCGAATATTTTACCACATTAGACCTCGCCTCCGGGTTCCATCAAATTGAAATCGATCCAAAAGACATTTCAAAAACAGCATTTTCCGTAGAAAATGGGCATTTTGAATTTGTACGCATGCCCTTTGGTTTAAAAAATGCACCATCCACATTTCAACGCGTTATGGACAATATTCTCTTAGGCATACAAAATGAAAGATGTCTAGTTTACATGGACGATATAATTATTTATTCACCAACAATTCACGAACATGTTGAACGCTTAACAGAAATTTTTAAAAGATTAAAAGACGCAAATTTAAAAATTCAACCCGACAAATGTGAATTCTTAAGAAAAGAAGTTGCATATTTAGGTCATCTTGTAACTCCTGAAGGTGTAAAACCAAACCCTGAAAAAACACAATGTGTTATAAATTTCCCGCAACCAAAAAATCAAAAAGATATAAAGTCATTCTTAGGACTTGCCGGATACTATAGACGTTTTATTCCAAATTTCGCAAAATTGTCAAAACCCTTAACAAAATTATTACAAAAAGATACAAAATTTCATTTTAACGATGAATGTATGAAAGCTTTTGAACAACTTAAACAGTCCTTAATTTCAACCCCTATTTTAAATTATCCAAATTTTGAAGAAACATTTATTTTAACGACAGACGCAAGTGCATACGCAATAGGCGCTGCTCTATCTCAAGGCCCCATTGGAAAAGATCTTCCTATAGCATACGCCTCCAGAACATTATGTCATGCAGAAACCAAATACTCTACTATCGATCGAGAGCTTCTTGCCATCGTTTGGACAGTGAAACATTTTCGACCTTATCTTTATGGTAGGAAATTTAAGCTAATAACTGACCACAGACCATTAACTTGGCTATTTTCAATAAAAGACCCAGGTAGTCGTTTAGCAAGTTGGCGCTTGAAACTTGAAGAGTACGAATACGAAATCGAGTACAAACCAGGTAAAATAAATAAAAACGCTGATGCTCTATCCAGAATAAAAATTAACCATTTCCAAAATTGTTCAAAATTTCAAACAAAAATTTTAACATCAAATTCAGACGATGAATCCATACACTCAGACACAACAGAAATCGCACCAGAATCAATTGTTGAAGAATTAAATACATTTGTTAACTTATATAAAACTACATCTTTAATTGACTATTCCAGAATCGAATTTACTAATGGACAACTGTTAGACAAAAAACACAAAGACATAATAACTTTCTTTCAAAAAGAAAATCTCAAAGATTTACACTACCAAATAATTGAAGACATATTTGAAGAACATCCAGAATTTTCTGTTAATAAAATTAATACTGTCGCTAGTAAAACAGTAAAAAACCGTAAATATTACATCATTCTTTTACCATCAGACCCAGATGAAATAATAGAGTCACTCTTTATCACATTCTTTAAAGACAAACATGTATTAGATAGCTCAAAAACCTATTTTGTCGAAAACAACTTAGACCTACCAATTCTTGAAATGTTATCTTTTATATTTTCTGATAAAGAATTAAAATTAACAATTTGTCAAAACTTAGTTCAAACACCTGATAAAGATCAAATACCTATTATCATAGATCAAAATCACTCGGGAAAAGCAAACTTACATCGTGGAATAAATGAAACAAATACAATTGGCAAGGATTAACCAAAGACGTTGAAAAATACATACGAAATTGTGAAACTTGTCAAAAAAACAAACAAAGGTATTGCGCAAAAATTTAAGCAACCCCTTAGTAATTACCGAAACACCCAAAACACCCTTTGAGAGAATAAACATCGATATTTTAGAAATACCAACTCAAAACTATATTTTAACAATTAGGGATGAATTAACAAAATTTACACAAGCATACCCTATTCAAGATAAATCCGCAAAATCAACAGTAAATACTTTACTACTATAATATCAACATTACGGTACACCCCTTCGAATACATTGCGACTCAGGCAAAGAATTTGACAACCAACTACTCAGAGACTTATGTACACTATATGACGTCAAACTGACATTTTCTAGTGTTAGCCATCCGCAATCTAACGGATCACTAGAAAGGTTCCACGCAACACTACTAGAAATGATACGGGCAAACAAAACAGAAAACCCTAGTGAACACCCTCTAACAATTATCCCCTATGCTGTAATTTGTCACAACTCAGTAAGCAAAACTCATGGCTTCACCCCTTACGAATTAATTTTTGGACATACCTCAAGTCGTTCCCCTGAAACGCTTTATAATCAGAAAGAACTCATCTCTAAATACATACGAGACTTAAACAATAGAATATCGTATTACTATAAACTTGCAAGAGAAAAAACAAATCTTCAAAAAGAAAAGGCTAAAGTAAGATTTGACCAAAATGTCTCAAATAAAACCCCCAATTATAAAGTAGGAGATAAATTTTATGTAAAAGAATCTCAAATTAAAGATAAACTACAAAATAAATTTTAATAATCACATCACAAAAAAACTAAAGTAAATTTTGGCAGAATGATACCATATTTTGAAAATTAAATTTATTTTCAGGTTTCTTTTGCTGATCGGAGCAGCAGTCTCACAGTACACAGTAACACCAATAAATAACACAATAGGAGTATATTTCCACCAAAATAGCGAAATCTTCGTTACAAATAAAAAATGGACTCTTCTAGTTCACAAAAATATATCATCATTAAAAATTGCATACGAACATAATGAAAATATTTTAAATATCTTATTACAAGCAATTAACCCAACTTTTAAAAATATGAATTTATTTAAAAGCGAAGTCAAAACACAAATTAGCTTGTTAACTCAAATATCACAATCAATTCTTGAAAAATTCGAAGAAATTAACTTTGACACAAAACGTTACAAACGTGGACTCATAAATAGTATAGGTACAATATTTAAATCGCTCACTGGAAATTTAGATGCAGAAGATGGCGAGTATTACGCTAATTGCATAAATAAACTAACTAGTGATGAACATCAACTAGAAAACTTATTAAAAAATCAAATTTCAGTAACAACATCCGTAATTAAAAACTTTAACGCCACAATCCAAAAATTACACATCGATGAGGAAACATTTAACAGAGACATTAAATTACTTTCAAATTACATTTACAGAACAGCTGATAAAATTAAAATAATGGAATCAAAATTACAATTTCTAGAAAAATGTGAACTTATGGAAAGTTACTTGTACATAGAGAATCAACTAGATAACATTTTGAATTCAATAACATTCGCGCGTTTAAAGATTATTATCCACACATCTATAATTAACCTCGAAAATTTGATAACCTCCTTGCAGGAAATATCTCAAAATCTTCACCATAATAATTTACCACTTGTTATAAGATTGTCAAATGTAGGTAAATACTTGGACATAATTGAACTTGAAGCAATTCAATTTAACTCAGACTTAATTTTTGTTTTAAAAATTCCATTAATTGACCAACAAAAATATACACTATTTCGACTATTCCCCATACCCATCCTAAATAATAGGACTGGTCTACATTATGTCTTATCAACTTCACAAAAATATATTGCGCGTGACGATGATTATTTATTGTATATACCAATGATAGACTTAAATGGATGCAAACCACTGTATTTTGGAACACAACTTTGTTCAAATCTATTTGCATATCCAATAGATGACAACGCTATCTGCGAAGCAAAAATCCTCAAAAATATAAATAATCTACCAGAAAACTGTGAAACATCAATAATTTATGCAAAAGGTTACAAAATCCAAGAGTTATCCGAAAACACATGGCTCATAATAAACTCAGATCCACTTCCAACCACCATTAGCTGTCAAAGGAAAAATTCCAAAACTGAAATTATCTTCAAAAACTCAATTCTTAAACTACACCCCGAATGTAATGCATTCGTCAGCGTTACTAAAGTTCAAGCAAACTCAAAAGACACAACTGACTCAAAAATCGAAACACACCCCATACTAATTCCATACAATTGCTGTGAAGGAATACCTGACGATGTTCAACTTCCAAATTTAAAACCCCTAAAATTAAATAATCTCAACGTAGAAGACTTGGAAATTGCCAAACACAAATTGGACGAATATTCAAAAACCTTGGACGAATTAATCAACGAACCCTTTGTCAAAAAACACATCTCATGGTTCACATACGTATCTACTACGTTAATAATTGTTATAATCATACTCTACTGTACCTGCAAGTACAAACGAAGAAGATTGGCCCTCTCATTTTCGCCAAATACTCCACCGTCTCCACCCGGACCTAGGAAAAGATTTTCTAGACTTGCAAGCATTCTACCCCGAAGAAGACCATCAATCCGCCCTGAAGAACAGGAAGAAGAGATTGAACTTACTTAAATCAACCCTTATATTAACCAATTACAAGTTATAATAATTACTCAATTATCTTACATATAATCATAATAATTAATCTTAAACATATGAGGCTCAATCACCTATCGCAATTCAAACAATTAAATGTTGTAATAAGGACATACCCAGGAGCTAATTGCATGCGCATCGTAGGACATTGGAACAAAAACGATCTTGTCTTGTACTCCTAAATCTGAGGGCATACAAATAATAAATAGTGCATTTAAGTGTAGAATAATTAGCTACCGGATCCACAGCGAAACGGGGCTTACAGACTTTAGTGAATTTTTCGCTCGAGTGAGGGCTAAAATAATAAGTTTGTTGGAAGACATCATAAGGGTTCATAAATCCATAAAAGTAAATATGGAAACTTTTGCCAAATATATATTACAAACTCGGGAGACATCCGATGTTAAATCATTTAATAGCTGCAACAGGATTCTCGACGAGTCTGTGGACCTAGATGATATTTTCCAAGAATTTGTAGACACAATGACATCTCAAACATCGGAATTTGAGGAGAAAGATTCTGGTAAGTAATCCTTGATAGACGAAAAAAATAATATTGTTTACTTATATGTTTTTCTCCTTTTACAGGTTGGGCTATCGAGGAAATATCGTATGTGGAGGTAAATGTGAATAAAAACAGTCCTCTTTGCGGATCCTCCTATATTAAATTACCGAAGTTTGTGGAAAACAAGAAAGCGGTAGTAAATATAAAGAATCAAGACGAGTGTTGTTTTGCATGGGCAATAACTTCCACCTTATATCCACCAAGAGGTCCAATACATGAGATGTCATCGTACCCACATTTTTCATCTGTTTTAAATTTGGTAGGTATGGATTTTCCAGTTAAATTGAAGGACATTTCAAAATTCGAATCAATGAACGATATTTCTGTTAACGTGTACGGGTTAGAAAGTACTTTCGAAAAGAACAAGTTAAAATATGAAATAGTCGGTCCTTTACGATATTCATCAAAGAAATTGAGGTATCATGTGAATTTGTTACTTATTACTAAGGATTGCTGTAAAAATCATCATTGTGTGAAAGAATGTATGATGAGCCATTATTGTTGGATTAAGGATTTCTCGAGGTTGGTTTCTAGTCAAATTTCTAGCAATGAGCATAAAAAGTATTTCTGTGATGGTTGTTTATCTTACTTTGGTTGTGAGAGTTTGTTAATACGACATCAAAGGAGGGATTTCAACCATATTTACACCATCACCCTTACTTTGGAATTACGTGTTAATAAGTTCGGGAAAAGTGTTCCAGAAAACATATTAAAATTTGAAAATTTCGAAAAACAGTGCCTTTTGTGGTGTATGCCGACTTTGAATCCATTTTGAAACCTATAGATACTTGCGAACCCAACCCTGAAAAATCTTATACGTGTAAGACTTTCAGCCATGAGCCATTTTCGTTTGCATATTTGATAAAGTGTTCTTTCGACGATTCACTCTCAAAATTAGTATTTTATAGGGGGGATAATGCAGCAAAGGTATTTGTACAGCGTTTAGAGGCAGATTTAAGGGAAATCTATAATAAATATTTAAAAAATATAGTTCCAATGGATCCCTTGTCTGAACACGAGGAGAGAGATTTCGATAATGCCGTCATTTGCAGTATATGCGAGACCATTCGAAAATTTTCATATTAAAGTCAGAGACCATTGTCATTTAACAGGCAAAAAGAGACCAGGGGCCGCTCATTCGGTTTGTAATCTAAATTATAAAATATCAAATTTTATTCCAGTTATATTGCATAACATGTCGGGGTATATGCCCACCTTTTCGTGCGCGAATTGTGTTCGAGTAAAGACAAAATCGATGTAATAGCCCAAAGTAAAGAGAAATATATTTCATTTACGAAACACCTTTACATGCACGATTATGTTGGAAATAACGGTAAAATAAAGAAGAGTTTTCTAAAGATGAGGTTTATCGACAGTTTCAAGTTTCCACGTCTTTAGAAAATTTGGCTGCAAATTTAAACGATGATCAATTCGAAGAAACCGTCAAATATTTTCCAGATATCGAACGTTTCAACTTAATTAGGCAAAAAGGAGTATTTCCATATAGTTTTTGAAGGGTTTAGAAAAACTTAATGTTGAAAATTTACCGAGCAAAGAAGAAATTTATGATAAATTAAACGAAACACATATATCGGACATGGAGTACGAGAGAGCACGCCAAACATGGCAAATATTTAATTGTAGGAATTTAGGTGATTATTCCGATATATATTTAAAATCAGACGTGCTTATATTATGTGATGTATTTGAGAACTGAAAAATTTCCTTGAGTAAATATAAATTAAATCCAGCACAATATTACACAGCTCCCGGACTTGCTTGGAATGCCATGCTGAGACTAACAAAAATCGAGTTGGAACTTTTGACTGATATTACAATGATACAGTTTTTCAAAAAATGTATTCGCGGCGGAATAAGTCAATGTTCCGGGAGGAGACACGTTGCAAATAATATATTTCTTCCAAATTATAATCCAAACGAACCTTCTTCTTTTATTACATATTTAGATGCTACGAATCTCTGTGGTGGATTTTCGTGGTTGACGGAAGAAGAAATTTTGAATTTTAACGTTATGGATATTCCNTAATGTCCATTGGCCACGTACTTTTTATTTATTATTTATATTTATTTATTTTTTACTAGTCCATGAACTGTTTCCATATTTATCCATGAACTGTTTCCATATTTATTTAGAACTTCTTTAGGTCAAAGTTTTTATTTATACTAATGAGCACGACCATGAAGTACAGCATTTGATTGATTTGCCAAGATATTCAATTTTATATTATGCTTCCTTTTTACTTTATTCTTCACGCCACTAAATGGTCTTCCTGATGGTATCCTAGTATTACCACGAGTTACTCATGGCCTTCTTCTGGATATAGCTGTAGGCTGAACTTTAATTTTCGACTGTTTCCTAATCGAAGTTTTGGTTGGAACGTTAAGTGCTGAGCACTACACTTTTTATTTACAGCACTATGTTGGCACACATAGTATTTATGATAAACGACTCTGTAATACGAAAGAAATATTTAGAATATTAGTAGTAGGTATACTGTTTCGAGTACCTAAGTACTTATGTTTACATACCTTTCTGGATTTGCCAATTCCCCATTTCTTATCCACTTCGTTAATGTATGTGCTTCAAACAAGTTTAAATAACTAGCAGTCTCGTTACTATCATTGATATTTATACGCAAAATAAAATATTTTTCGTTGGTTTCTTCTAGTTCACACTGATAACCACTTATTTGTGTAAAACTTAAAATATCCTCGTAGTTCATAATTATTGAATAATCACAACTTAATAAATACCTAGAATAAAATAGAGCCTCACAGCGTATTATATGTAATAAAATGGTTTTTATCAGAACGTGAATAGGAATATTCACTTGTAAAACACTGAACACTCATAAAACGCGCCAAATCGGCATAAGATTTGCAAATCGATAAGAAGTTTGGTTAAGAACGGAAATTGAAGTCCCGTTTCATCTAAAAAGTACTACAATATTCATATAGATGTCGCTACAGGAAATACGTTTATAGTAAAAGTAGTACGATTATTTCATTCATTCAAATTCCGGCAAAATATACCTAAATAAAAACGAGAAAATGCCAGGTGCACGTACACGTGCACGATAATGAGTTGTCCGGCCTATACGTCCATCCCACTCCACTCTCTTGCTATCTCATAATTGCATATGAAAAGAGAAGGGTAATAAAATAATAAAAACTCCAATTTGCGGCTGCCGGTTTTTTGTTCTGAAAATATTTCTATTTTCTATCTACATATTATTATGTACATATTTACAAAAAAGGAGGATGGCAAGTGGTTGTACAAATTTATAACATTTGCAACCAACTAAAAGTTTTATTTCATATTATTTTCTACATTTTGGCACTTATATGGATTCGGACTAGAGTAGGTGCGAATGTAGTTATTTTTTGTATGAAATATTTTATTTGTGGAGTTTACTGTTTTTTAAATGAAGGAAAAAACATTAACAGAGTAAGTATTACAATTTGCTAGGCATAGTTGTACTTAGTACTAAATTCAAGTAAATAATAGGTATTAAAATAAATATGTAAGTATTGTATTTGATTATTTGAAAATAAAAATTACATATGCGACAATGGACTTTCCGCTTACTTAGCCGTAATATCAATATGACATATTGTTGCAATGCACATACAGGCTGTTCCAATAGTGTGACAAAGTTTATAATTATTTTCAGTTATAGTTGTATAGGGCATAATCTTCAGGGCAAACACAAGACTTTCTGAATGTTTAATTCGGTCTGAAAATAATGAATAATGGAAATAATAATAAAATGTGAATCCGAGCAAGTAACTTTTTTCGTATCACTACTACAGGCAGTTATACTAAACTTTATCGCACTATTGTGGCACCCTATATATGACTAGATATATCATTATGGTAAATCAAAAGCATAATAGGTAAAAAATGTATAATTATCTATGTTTATAACAAATATTATCTGGTAAAATTCTTTTCTTACTTCAGATACAGAGAGTTAAATATAACCGGAAGAAGTCTATATGTTATTTCGTAATACCTATAGTGGTGAAAACAACCCGCTCTATGTAGAACAAATTAAGAAAGATGAAGAATTATGGAAAAAATCAATGGCAACAAATTTGGAACAATTTTATAAAACTTGTATACTACCAGAAATATTATACAAAAATATTCCACGGGGAAAAAGATGTATGGATCCACAATATATTATAGAAGCACAAATTAATAAAAATAAATAATTTTATTTTATGATTTTTTAAATTTGTTCCTGTTCTACTGAACCTATTCTATTTATTTCTTTATTACTTTCGTTTATTTACATATTTATTAAACTACACTGTTCCACAGAATTTCTCTTTATATTGGAGGTATTAAATATAGTATATAGTATAGTATAGGTAATATATAAGTACCTACAACTATTTTTTCAAGTGAAGTGAACTGAATAGGTACCTACCTATTTCTCATAAAAAAAATTGTCTCAAATCGTCCTTTTGTACATAATTCTTTACACAATTTTTGGACAAAATTAATATTTTCTCATTATTATGTATATTCACAATTAAAATTCTATTTCTATATGCGAATTTTTTTTATCAAGAATTACTTAATATTAATTATTAAAAATATAATATTTTCCATTTCTGTTTATACCAAAGTAAGCCGCTTTATTCACAAATCGTAATTATAACGTAACTTTCCGTTATGACCAACTATTCTTATTAACATTTTTTTATATTATCAAAAACAAAAGCAGTTTATTCTTCAACGTTATTAATTTTGTTAAATTTCTGATCACCCTGTATATACAGGTGTTTCAAAAAACCGCTGACAGACTTCTAGGGTAGATAAGACATAAAAAATTAAGACGAAAAGTTTTAATAAACATAAAGTCGCAAATGCCTCCTTAACGAGATACAGGGCGTCAAAGTTTCTGTAAAATTAAACATTGTCTGCTATAATTCCAAAATGCCTGAACATTTCTATTTCAAATTTGCTATGCGTAGTTAGCACCTTAAGACCAATGTTTGATGTACTGCTCAAAATTTTATGAGCAGCAGTGTCGTAGAGACGGGGTCAACGTGACCCTTTTTTAAAAATATTTTCTACGCCACTGCTAATTTTGTCAAACGGTCAAACTATTTTCGTGTAAAGTGTTCAATTGTCTATCGAATTGGTCTCTTGCAAAATTTGGATTAAAGCAACCATTTTTAAGAGAAACACCTTTGTAGAAAATTTGTAAATCCAATTTTATTTTCATTCATTTTAGTTTCGCATAGTAGGCTTGTGCTATTCAAAATAAAATTAAACATCGCCTGTCACTAATGTCAATGTGTACAAGTGAGTTAAGTAAACTAGATTATAAGCTTCTTTTTGTCATTTTTACGCTTTAATTTTAC
>NW_019417531.1:27662-52509 GCF_000390285.2 Anoplophora glabripennis
CAACTTTTCTTATTAACATTTTTTTATATTATCAAAAACAAAAGCAGTTTATTCTTCAACGTTATTAATTTTGTTAAATTTCTGATCACCCTGTATATATATAAATTACAGTTTTTCATGACAAACATATTCAATTAAAAAGCAAAATATTTTTTGTCACGAATTACTTTTTCTAGTAGAATAGAAAATAAAAATGTTTTCCCTCTTATCCACTAACCGTAGATACTAATATAGGTATATTAATTATAAATTATGGTTTTAAATAAACTAAAAATTGTTTATATTTCATATTTTCTAAAATTATATAATAGTATGGACTTGCACTGTTAGTTATATACTTTTATAGAATAATATATCCAAAATAATCATGACGTTCTTTAAATATTTACGTATCAATTAACAGAAACCATGACTACCAATTCAGAATCAGGTTATACCAAATTAACCACAATACAACAGATGTTCGTTAAAAATAACCCGAGTCCATTCAAAAATTAATTATTACTAGTGCTACATCTATTACAAATCAAGCGAATTAAAGGTCTGACATAATCTGATTTATGAATGAATATTTTTAAATAATTTTATTCCAATATAACTTTTTAAATAATAGTGTTGAACAGACTATGAAATAAAGTCTAATCAGTTTATTTATTAAAAGACAACTATATAAAAAAATGCATAATTCTATAATACTAAGAAATAATCGTTTGTTTGTAAAAGTCCAAAAAACCTTCATATTTAGAAATTAATTTCTCACGAATTATTTACCTATCCCAATTAATTTTTGCTTTACTGTCTTCATTTATACTTTGCCAAATGTGATATGAAATTTTACTACTTTCTTTAATTGCTTTAAAAAGATATATTGGAATAAAAAAGGGCTGTTTTCTACTATTTTTCGGTATAATTTAGGCAACCAGGAATGCATCAGTTTCCATCCTTAAGTGTTTTGGTGTAAACAAACCTTACTCGTGCGGCGCCGGCGTAAAACCAACACTGTGCGATTACGAATTGACCAATTAGGCATCGTTTCATAAAGCTACGCTTCTAGCGTCCTGTGT
Source organism: Anoplophora glabripennis (assembly GCF_000390285.2). Lineage (NCBI taxonomy): Eukaryota > Metazoa > Arthropoda > Insecta > Coleoptera > Cerambycidae > Anoplophora > Anoplophora glabripennis. The sequence continues at coordinate 28,727 of NW_019417531.1, forward strand.
TTCAAAATATGCTTCCGGTTCTAATGGAAGACGTCCCTCTCGATCTTCGTGCTCAGATGTAGTCTATGCACGATGGTGCTCCTCCGTACTTTAGTGCAAATGTAACTGTATATTTAAATAATACTTCTCCACAGAAATGGATCGGAAGAAGAGGGACAGATGTTCCTGTCGAATGGCCCCCAGGTTCCCCGACTTAACACCGTTAGATTTTTTTGCCTTGAAGAATAAAGTTTACGCTACTTTTGTGGAATCCCAGGAAGAATTATTGCGTAGGATTCAAAACGAGGCGGACATAATACGGAATAATCCAAAAATGTTGAGGAGGGCTCAATTCAATTTCAATCGAAGGATCCAGCTAAGCATCCAAGAAAATGGGGGGCATATCGAACATTCCTAGTAATTCCACCATCATCTATCGTATCTATGTAACTATCATCCAGTTTCAATAAAGAGAATTATGTCTTTCTTAAGTACGTCTTTACATTTTTGACTGAACAAAAAATAAATCTAATGAAGTAAAATGATATTCAATCCGTCGCATTGCAACAGACTTTAAAATTGCAACCATTTTATTTTCAATATTGATATCATAGGTAAAAGAATAGGCAATTATTATTAGAGAAAGTTGCTTCTTGTAAAAGGGCAAATTTACTGCGATACATCTAAAATTGTTCGTCTCAACGAAACAGAAAACATTTTTTTGCGTAAAAACTATGAATGCTACAAGATATTACCAAGATATTTATTACGATACTAGTGATTGTGGTGAATATTTGTTGAACTTGAGTAGTAGTGATAATGATTGTCTAAAATTGAAAACATTTTTTAACTTAAAAACCATGAATGTTACAAGATTTTACCAAGAGCACGAAAATCTCGAAAAAGGACTAATGCATCAATAAAAATAAAATGAATTGATTCCAGCCACCAAATAAAAAGTTCTGGTAATTCTTGTACCAAGACACTCAAGAATTTACCACTAGCCTAAGGCGGATGGACGCGGTTGCTCCAGATATTACAAAAAACATATTTTTTTTTTCAAGAACTTTGACAGTCATAGCAGAGGAGCCAGAAATTTTTTCTTAATGGAAGTTATGCCAAATCGTCTTCTTTTGAGCCAAAGAACGTCGCAGTACCTTTTTGATCATGTGCTTATGGGACACCCTGTATATATACAGGGTGTTTGGTAAGTCGATGCATTCCTTGCAGGAAGTTATTGTACAAGTGATTTTTGATATATTTCCTTAATATACCATATTCCAAAAGGCTTAGTTTCCGATCTACAGGATGTTAAAGTTTTAATAAAAAAATGTAAATTTATAAATATTACGGTAACCGCTTTGAATATTTTAATAAAATTTTACAGGCTTTGATAGTTAACAACAATACATGTTTTACGATAAAAATATTGTTTTCAATTTCACCAGTGGCGTGTGCACAGGCCTGTCTCTGGATATTTTTAAAGAAAAAAATGATGCGCCACTGATTTTTCTTAAAATAAAAATTATTTTTGAATTCCTTGTTCAATTTGGAAGAGAAAAGGTATCTTGACTGTTTTACTTAAGATGCACCGTTTCCAGTAAAAAAATAAAGTCGATTTATTGCATGACGTAATCCGGTTTCAATATTAATTTGAAAAATAGCAGAAATTATGTACTTAGTTTTTTTTTGTACCAATTTTATTACAACACGTTATTACTACTCGTAGTTCACATTAGATTATGTTATCTGTGATTTAAAATTGAATTAACTAATCTTTAGTATTAAATGAGTACAAAACTGGTTAGCAAATGAAAAAAATTACTAATACTTATAATTAGTACATACCTATGTCATTACCTTTTTCTAATTAGTAATTACTTAAGATCTTGCTGAAATGAAGTCCCCTTATAATGCACTCACGTGCCCGCAAAAAAACGAGTGCATAGCCAACTTGTTAATTTCTGTTTAGATAGTGAATAGTGAATCTAAAAACTGATACAATTTTTTTAGACTGATGTTGTTAACTACGAGGAGTAATAATTTTTTTGTAATAAAATTGGTACAAAAAAAAATTGAGTGTATTATTTCTGCTATTTTTCGAATTATTGAAACCTTATTACGCCATGCAATAAATCACTTTTAATTTTTTTACTTGAGTTTTCAACCGTTTAGTGCGTAATAAGAAAAACAGTCGAGATACCTTTCGTCGTTTCTGCTATTTTTCAAATTAATATTGAAACCGGATTACGTATGCAATAAATAGTCCAATTAACTAAGCCTTTAAATCGAAATTTTGTCAACTTGGCTGAATTTTTGATATGAGTTAGTTTAAGGTATATTATAACAATAAGTGAGAGTAATTTTTTGTTCAACCCCCGGCCAAGGGTGGAAAAAGATAAAACAAAGGGCTTTTTCAAGATAACTCAAAAAGGGTAAGAGCTAGAAAAAAAAGTTTTTCATGAAAGTTGTAAAGCAGACAATTCTACATAAAAATGGTCTCTTAGCTTTTTCTTGTACTTTTTTTTCTAGCTCTTACCCTTTTTGAGTTATCTTGAAAAAGCCCTTTGTTTTATCTTTTTCCACCCTTGGCCGGGGGTTGAACAAAAAATTACTCTCACTTATTGTTATAATATACCTTAAACTAACTCATATCAAAAATTCAGCCAAGTTGGCAAAATTTCGATTTAAAGGCTTAGTTAATTGGACTAAAATCGACTTTAATTCATTTTACTGGAAAACGGTGAGTCATAAGTAAAACAGTCGAGATACCTTTTCTCTTCCAAATTGAACAACGAATTGAAAAATAATTTTTATTTTAAGAAAAATCAGTGGCGTATCATTTTTTTCTTTTAAAATATCTAAAGACGGACCTGTGCGCACGCCACTGGTGAAACTGAAAACAATATTTTTATCGTAAAACATGTAGGCATTGTTGTTAACTGTCAACCCTTGTAAAATTTTATTAAAATATTCTGAGCGGTTTCCGCAATATTTATAAATTTACATTTTTTTATTAAAACACCCTGTAGATCGGAAACTAAGCCTTTTCATAATATGGTATATTAAGGAAATATATCACAAATCACTTGTACTATAACCTTCTGTATGTAAAGCATCGACTTACCAAACACCCTGTATATTATACAGGGTGTAACGGATGCTGATGGCCAAACTTCAGGGGGTTATTATACAAGTCATTTTCAACAAAAAAGTATTATAAGATTTTTTTGGAAAGTTGATAGTTGCTCTTTTATATAACATTTTTTTATTTCAAAAAATTTTGTGCCTTTTTTCATAAATACAAAAATATCTGTTATTCTTACAGCCACATCAAATTTAGAAAGAGCGTTAAATTTACTACAAGACGAGCATATATGAGTGTTTAAAAAAATCTTCTATATCAGGTACTGTAAAAAGTTATATGTAATAATTCTGAAATGAGCAAATTTAGTGGTATCTCCTTATTGGTGGTAACGCCAAAAATTTGTTAATGAGGACGTGTTTTTTCTTTAGCAAAAACTACTGTATTTAGTAAGCTTTCCAACGATATATCAACTTTTGAGTTTGCTATTTTTTTGGCAACAATATCAAGGGCAAAAGTAATAAAACCGTAAAAATAGAAAATACACAAACTTTATAGTACTTTTTTTATTTTAAGTCTGTTCGTATTACTCCATGCGTGTAGTTTTTGTGGGAGTTTCTTCAAAAAGCTGTTTTTCTAACTCTCCCTCTCTGTCCTATAATCCGAAATATTGTGGGTAGATAGATCTCTTTAAAATAATATGTGTTTGTCTTATAAACATAGGTCTGGAACGGCCCCGTTTTAGAGATACAGGGCATTGAAGTTATTAAAAAAAATTTATTTTTTTGTTTATATCTCGGGAATCTGTTAACTGATCTCAATAAAATTTGGTACAGATAATCTATGATAGTAGACCTTGCATACCTTAAAATATGAACTCTAAAAGTACAACCAGTGGTGTACAACTGGGCAGGGATCAACTTAGGCCAGTCATTCTACGGAAAAGCAGCAATCTGACGACGGGATCTTGTAGGGGGGATAATTAATGAAAAATATATAAATTAGTACAGCCAATTTTGCCCCCTCTCCGAATAAACAATGGTCAAAGTAGTCAAAATGAGGTTTTTCTCAAATATAATTTTTCAGAGGCAAGATAGAAAAAAGTCTTCGCATGAAAGTTGTAGGTATTAAAAAAACTTACAATTTCGTTTTTTATGCATTAAAATCGGTGCATTATTTATCGAGACAATTGCAAAAAGCATGCATTTTTGCAGTGTTTTTTAATTGTTAATAGCTTTTGCAATAATGGTCACTGGCGAATTTTAATCTACTAAAAATGAGGGCATTATAACCCTTTATATGTAGGTACAAATTGGGCCCGATCGGTGCAATAGTTTATGAATAATTGCATTTGTTTATCCCAAACACGATTGTTTCAAACGATTGAGCTAGGCCAATTAGTGCATAAAAATCAATTTAAACGCCGGGAAATAATAGTTAAATGTCTGAAAATTATGGTATGTTAAAAAAATCGTTTGTTTTCAATTTTGTTGCATTTTTTTCAATGCAAAAAGGGGTATTTTTTTTTATAAATAAATAGAAGTAACTCCGGAACTATTGGTCTCAGGAACACGACAGTCATATCACTGGATAGCTGGTAAAAAAAACAAAAATTAAAAAAAATATGCCCTACGCCCTTTCTGGGCCGAGATATCCCTTTTTTTAAAAATCACAGCTCCATTGTTTAAAAACATTAAGGGCTGAAATTATGCACAAAGGTCTAAACTTTATGATACATTCAACTCCCACGAAGATTAATGAATAAATAAAAAACTTATAGTAACTCAAAGTGGAGGTAAATTTTCGTAGCTCGTTCAGTCGGCGTGGGGGGAACCAGCTCATGCTGGAAAAACAGATTCAAAATCGGGCCTGTTCGAAAACTTTGCAATATCTCGGCTTCCGCTTGACGTAGAAGCTTCTTTTTTTATTAAACTGGGGTAGCTCGTCGAAAAAATGACAACTAGACCACCAAGCAACCCCTAAAATATCATCCAACCCCTAAAATAAGGGTTGGTTCTTATAAGTGGTTTTTTAAAACATTTTTTCGTCGTGCAATTTGACTACAAATACCTTTAAACGTATGGAATGCAATTAACAACCTCTAAAATGTTATCCAATCCCCAAACCGAGGGTTGGTTTTTATTACCGTCCTTTTTTCATTATTTTTTCTAAAATTTTTCAGAAAATATATTTTCTACAAAGAAAAATAATTATTTTTGTTACTTTGAGCGTTTTTTTACTGTGTACATACATATCTGTGTATCGTGTATGTTGTTGCAATTCAAAACATTTAGAATATGTGCAATATTTTGTTGAAAATTTTTTTTAAACACGAATAATGTCATTTAAGAATAAAGGTTAGTAAAAATATTCGACAATATCCATAATAATCAATAATAATCTAAAAATAATCAATACCTTCTTTGATGTTTTCTAACAATAAAAAAAGTAATGTCCAACTTTAAAATCAGTAGAGTAGTTACCAGAATATGACTGTTTTACAAAAATTTTAATAAGATGAAAAATAAATCAAGTCGGCAAGATCCAATTTTTTTAGATTTTGGTTAGATAAATTGAAAAACATACGATGTTTTCAGACACGAAAAAAATGAGCCGTCAAACGTTAAAATCCATGCAGTAGTTACAGAGATATGATTGGTTACATACAAACGCACAGGTAATAAAAACCAACCCCGGGGGGATGACATTTTAGGGGTTGTTAATTGCATTCCATATGTTTAAAGGTATTTGTAGTCAAATTGCATGACAAAAAAATGTTTTAAAAAACCACTTATAAGAACCAACCCTTATTTTAGGAGCTAAGAAAATTTACCTCCACTTTGAGTTACTATAAGTTTTTTATTTATTCATGAATCTTCGTGGAGTTGAATGTATCATAAAGTTTAGACCTTTGTGCATATTTCAGCCCTTAATGTTTATAAACAATGGAGCTGTGATTTAAAAAAAGGGCTATCTCGACCCAGAAAGGGCATAGGGTATATTTTTTTAATTTTTGTTTTTTTTTACCAGCTATGATATGAATGTCCTGTTCATGAGACCAGTAGTTCCGGAGTTACTTCTATTTATTTATAAAAAAAAAATACTGTAAAGATAGTACATTTACTATTATCGTATTTTGTTTTATCCCTATATATTACCAGTTGACGTTGACGGCTAATCAACTGTCACTGTACTTCTGCTAAGATTTCTGAGTATAAATTTGTAGGTACCACTATACATTAAATAAAACCTATATTGGTTTACACTGACGCCCAACGTGGGGTCTAATTAAGTGTTGTTTTGGTGTGACGTTCTTGTAATTCAAGTTATGTGCTTTTAAGTTTCAGTCAGATTGCGTTCGAGATTTTATTAACGCCAACCTTAGAAGGCTAATATGTTTGGTGATGTTGCATCGTAGACTCTACAGTTAAGGTGTAAAGGTATTTATGCCATCCGTGCAAAAGTAAGCACATCTTGTTTCATCTATTAAATATCAGTCACTAAGTACTGGGTACGTAAGGTCCAGTTTCATTTGAACGAACTTTCCTGTGGACAATTTCAGTGATTAATTTGCCGGTCGACTTTATTTGTGAAAAACATTACTGAGAACAGTTAATTACAGTGTTGCAAGATTGTAAAATAATTCAGATAGTTGCAGAATTTTATAACTTCAATACTTTCAATATGCCACGTTCTAAACAAACAGAAACAAGCGAAAGGTCTGAAGCTACGACTTCTTTAAGTGGAACAACGATGTCCAATGAGCAATTTAACTTGTTAGTGGCAACGGTACGTGAGTCAGCTCTACAAACTAATACGGATTTGTTGGAGCAATTTCGTTCAGCAACACCAGCCTCTGTTTCAACTTCGCAAAATGTAGGAAGTTTTGTTAAATGTACAGCTCGTTTTGACGGATCTAACGCGTCAGATGTTGATGCATTTTTAGACAATGTGATAACGTATAAAGATATTTGTAATGTTTCGGATAGCAATGGTTTACGCGGAATTTCTATGCTCCTAGAAGGTCAGGCGAGTACTGAACACAATCAGAAACCGAGGTGCGTATATTATAAAAATTTCGGTCACAGTCGCGATGAATGTCAGAAGATAAAGAGAAAAGAAAAACCATTAGAAACCAATAATTCTGATCTGGTTACATCAACTAAAACTCAATTAGTTTGTTATGGTTGCGGAGCGCTTGGAGTCACTAAGTCCAACTTGCCAGAACAAAGCCTCTCATTCGTCTTCTGCTGTTGTGCAAACAAATTGTTTGTTTCTATGAAACAACGCTTCAAGGGAATACTTGTTGGAGACCATTACTACCTATTACCATTCCATGGTGCAGGTTACGCAGATTCTGGTGCACAGGCTAGTATAGCTGGTTCAAAGCTGTATAAGATTCTACAGAATTTAGGTTATGAATTCGAAAATTCTATTGCTACTCTTTCTTACGCAGATGGTAAACCGCATGATGTGAGTATTTTGAAGACAAAGGTAACCATCGAAATCGGTGATAAACGAGTACAACTTACATTGACAGTGCTACCCCATCTGACAGAAAATAACACTCTATTGGGGTGTGACTTTCTCGAAGCAGCATGAATTGTACTGGATATACTACAAAACATTGGTATTTCTATGATGTCAGAAAATCGATTTCAGTTTCTTAATATGCCAGAGGAATTAAAAAGTGTCCAAGCATTACAAGTAACTATTTCAACGTTACGTTCGGATAAAGGTGTTCATCTGAAGGAGGAACAATGTCAGATAACTGAAAATGGTGATATCTTCGAGCAAGGGGGAGGTCCGACGCCATTGATTAAGCATCACATTCGTACCACAGACCAGACTCCGATTGCTACACACCCATATCCTCTTAGTTTCCACAAAAAGGGATTTCTCCGACAAGAAATGGATATATTGATAACATTAGGTATTATTGAAGAGTGCGAATCACCTTGGGCGAGTCCAAGTGTACTGGTCCCTAAGAAAGACAACACCTATCGACTATGTGTCGATTATCGACGTTTAAACAGTGTCACAGTCGCAGGTACCTATCCAATGCCTAGTTTAGATTAATTGCTTCAGTTAGCGAAGCCCACACCGTTTATGACTACGACAGATCTTCAGTCTGGATATTGGCAAGTTTCGGTAACTTTAGAAGACCGTGATAAAATTTGCTTCACCACATGCTTTGGTACGTTTCGGTTCACAAGGATGCCTTTTGGATTACGAAACACCGATGCAAACCTTCATGCATGGATCGGTTCCGTGCTGCCTTAGGGGATCGGTTGATTTTCGCTTACCTAGACGTTTTTTTTTGTGTTGTCCGAATCATTTAATAAACATATTGAAGATTTAAAGACAGTATTCGAAAGACTTAGTGCTGTTTACGTGATCGACGCGACAAGTGTTCATTTTTCCGAGTATCCGTCAAATATCTTGGACATATTATTAGCCCAGACGGTATTACAAACGGACTTTGATAAAGTTGCATCCATTAAAGACATGAAACCGCCGCGTTGTAAGAAACATGTACAGAGTTTTGTGCAAACGTGTTCGTGGTATAGAAAATTTGTTCCGAATTTTTCTGATGTTACTCGTCCGCTGACAGACTTATTAAAGAAAAATCGCGAGTTCCAATTTGGACAACAGGAATTGCGTTCGTTGTGGCTAGTGCCCCGATATTGATCCAAGCTGATTCCAGCAAACCCTACACATTGCGTACGGATGCTAGTGACTTTGCCTTGGGAGCTGTTTTACTCCAGGGGGAGGGCGTAGATGAGAGGCCTTTTGAATTTGCCAGCCGTCTTCTGAGTCCAGCAGAGCGCAACTATAGCTACCTAGAGCGCGAGGTATTAACAGTAGTTTGGAGTGCTACCGAAAAGTTTCGTATCTACCTAGAATGTGCAGAAGTAATCATTGCCACTGATCATCAACCCTTACAGTGGTTGTTCTCCATTAAATCTCCTTCTGGCAGATTAGCCAGATAGACAATGCGAATTCAAAGTCTAAACATGAAGATAGTCTACACACCCGGAAGGATTAATGTCGGTATACCTTGTCAAGGCCAATTTGCGAACAGGAGACTACAGCTTAGTGTGGAATTTCCAACGTAACCATTGAACTCGCGTCATTTAGTAAAGGTGACTTCAGGCAGAACCAGAAGGATGATCCAGAACTCGATAAGACTCATTGTTGCCTTGGAAGGAGCAGACCAATTAAATGTGGCTCGGTGGACCGAAAGGGGATATTTAATGGCCAATGGTATTCTTTATCACTGGGATTCTGAACACAATTGTGACGAACCACAACTGGTGATCCCAGCAAGTNATTACAAACGGACTTTGATAAAGTTGCATCCATTAAAGACATGAAACCGCCGCGTTGTAAGAAACATGTACAGAGTTTTGTGCAAACGTGTTCGTGGTATAGAAAATTTGTTCCGAATTTTTCTGATGTTACTCGTCCGCTGACAGACTTATTAAAGAAAAATCGCGAGTTCCAATTTGGACAACAGGAATTGCGTTCGTTGTGGCTAGTGCCCCGATATTGATCCAAGCTGATTCCAGCAAACCCTACACATTGCGTACGGATGCTAGTGACTTTGCCTTGGGAGCTGTTTTACTCCAGGGGGAGGGCGTAGATGAGAGGCCTTTTGAATTTGCCAGCCGTCTTCTGAGTCCAGCAGAGCGCAACTATAGCTACCTAGAGCGCGAGGTATTAACAGTAGTTTGGAGTGCTACCGAAAAGTTTCGTATCTACCTAGAATGTGCAGAAGTAATCATTGCCACTGATCATCAACCCTTACAGTGGTTGTTCTCCATTAAATCTCCTTCTGGCAGATTAGCCAGATAGACAATGCGAATTCAAAGTCTAAACATGAAGATAGTCTACACACCCGGAAGGATTAATGTCGGTATACCTTGTCAAGGCCAATTTGCGAACAGGAGACTACAGCTTAGTGTGGAATTTCCAACGTAACCATTGAACTCGCGTCATTTAGTAAAGGTGACTTCAGGCAGAACCAGAAGGATGATCCAGAACTCGATAAGACTCATTGTTGCCTTGGAAGGAGCAGACCAATTAAATGTGGCTCGGTGGACCGAAAGGGGATATTTAATGGCCAATGGTATTCTTTATCACTGGGATTCTGAACACAATTGTGACGAACCACAACTGGTGATCTCAGCAAGTCTTCGTGAAGATATATTAAGATGTCCATGACTCTGCTATGGGGGGACAATATGGAATAGACAGAACGATTCAAAAGATTGCTACTAACTACTACTTTGTTGGTATGCGTCGTTTTGTTACTGATCATATTAAAAATTGTTTAGAGTATCAGCGTTACAAGCTACAAACTTGAAGCCTGCCGCCTTATTGCAAACGCCTGCACCAGCGCGCAGCGTTTCGAGGTTTTCTCCATAGATTTATTTGGTCCATTACCTATAACGCCTCAAGGTAATCGCTGGATACTAATTGTAGAAGACATTGCGTCGAAATGGGTGGAACTATTGTCGTTGTAGATTGCATCCGCTGAGATGTGTGCAAAAATCCTCATCAACGAAATCATCCTCATCAACGAAATCATCCTCAGGTTTGGCACTCCCCGGAAAATGATATCCGACAATGGAGTCCAATTTATAAGCGAGATAACGTTTTGTTTCGGAATAATTAATTCCTTTATACCTTCCTATCATCCTGAGAGTAATCCCGTTGAACGTAAAAACAGAGAGTTCAAGACTTCATCTAAAATTTCCGTTTGGTTGTGCAATTTAAAATTATTTTTAATTTTATATAAATTTTATAATTTAGGTATAATTCTATATTGAAAATGTATTGTGTTTTAATTCACAGAAATAAACAGAATAGTTACGGTGAACGCCTTCTAACATAACATTACCTTCGTTGAGCGCGAACATCAACCTCGGACCATACAACGTATAGTATACGCAAGTGACACAGATTGAAATCAGTCTGTATTCTGCTTCTCTTCGTAGCGTTGTTTACGGCGGCTGTCATGGCAACAAGGCGGCCAATAAGTGATTAAACTACGGCGTGGGGGAACGAGTGACGCAGAAATTGCATCGCCCATCGCTTACCTTTAACAGTTTATACGATACGCGTCGCCCAGTGCACGATTATAACGGTTCTTTATTAATATTTGTTATATACAGGGTGTAACTAAATAAGTGTAAAACATTTAAGGGGGTGATTCCTCATCGAAAAAAAGATAGGATCTTTCATATAAAGAAACTTCATTGGAGCATCCCTTGTTAAGATACAGCCCCTTAAAGGGGGTACATAAAATTTGTTTAACAATTTTTTTCACAAGCACTAAACAAGTTACAATATTGAAATTAACCTGACATTTTCTACTACCAAAAAGACACTTAGCCAGTAATTTATTTGGTTTACCCCATGGTTGTAAGGGGTGGAAAACGCAACCCCTAAAATTTATTTCCAACGTAATTTTTTGTCTTATTATTTTTTTACCATTTAAAAATTTATTTCCGATAGCCTGTTTCATTCTAAAAAAAAATGTCTCTTGAATTTTTTGCCCAAATTAAACCAGTTCGCAGCAAAAAATTATTTTACGAACAAGATACATATCGCCATAAAACGAAAATACGAAACTAATTTATCTAGTAGGCCGCCATTAGCGATACTGACAATTAAATTGGAATCAAGCTGTCAGTTTGTAAATTTTTGAAATTGAAGTAATACTAATTGTGTATTGTTCTGTTCTTAATTTGTTACTTTAATAATTCACTTGTTATTAAAATGGCATACACAAATGAGGAAATGGCTGATATGCATTACGTTTACGGTCTGTCGCAGGGGAATGGGTTAGAAGCTTCTACAAGATATGCTGAAATGTATCCTCAACGGCAGCATCCTTCACATAGAATATTTGTCTGACTTCATCAACGATTACGTGAATATGGTTCATTCAACAAAAGAACGCAGGATTGTGGTCGCCATCGAGAAGTAAGAACACCACAGCTTGAGGCAGCAGTACTTAATTTGATAGAAGAACAACCTACTACCAGTACTAGAAAGATTGCTTTCCAGCTAAATGTTGATCATATGACGGTATTTCGAATTTTAAAGGAACATCTCTTATACCCTTACCATCTGCAACGAGTACAGGCACTGTTACCGCGAGACTTTCCGAACCGTCTTGAATTTTGCAATTGGATGCTGGAAATGATTAGAAGAAATCGTGACTTTCTGAAGACGATCGAATTCACAGACGAATGTAGTTTTTCTCGGGACAAGATTATTAATTTTCATAATTACCACATATGGGCTGATGAAAACCATCACGCTATTGTCGAAACTAACCATCAAGAACAGTTTTCTCTTAAGGTGTGGGTCGGAGTTATTGGGGATTATTTAATTGGGCCTCATTTTCTACCTCCTCGATTAAATGGTGAGGCATACGTTCAATTTTTAAGAAAAGTGCATCCCCCCGTACTGCTGGAGGAAGTTCCTTTGGGCGTCAGAAGGGATATGGTTTTTATGCATGATGGGGCTCCCGCCCATTTTAGTCAAGTAGCACGTCAGCATTTAACTGAAACATATGCAAATCAGTGGATAGGTCGAGGAGGACCACAGAATTGGCCCGCTCGATCCCCGGATCTCAATCCTCTGGATTTGTCTACTTGGGGCCATTTGCAGCATTTGGTTTATCGTACTCCTGTTCGCGATGTAGAGGACTTAAGAAACCGCATTATCGATGCGTGCAGGGTAATTAGAGAGACTCCAGGAATATTTGAGCGAATACGTGGCTCAATGCGCCGACGTCTAGACGCATGCGTAATGTCTGAAGGTAGACATATTGAACATTTACTATGATTTCTACATGTTGTATGTTTTGTTATTATTAAATTAGTTTTGATTATTCCCCTTTAATCATTTAATGCAGGTAGTAACTACAAAATAACAGTAAATCCAGTCCGCATTTATGACGATGTATCTCTGTAGTTGTTCGTAAAATAATTTTTTACTGCGAACTGGTTTAATTTGGGCAAAAAATTCAAGAGACATTTTTTTTTAGAATGAAACAGGCTATCGGAAATAATTTTTTAAATGGTAAAAAAATAATAAGACAAAAAATTACGTTGGAAATAAATTTTAGGGGTTGCGTTTTCCACCCCTTACTACCATGGGGTAAACCAAATAAATTACTGGCTAAGTGTCTTTTTGGTAGTAGAAAATGTCAGGTTAATTTCAATATTGTAACTTGTTTAGTGCTTGTGAAAAAAATTGTTAAACAAATTTTATGTACCCCCTTTAAGGGGCTGTATCTTAACAAGGGATGCTCCAATGAAGTTTCTTTATATGAAAGATCCTATCTTTTTTTCGATGAGGAATCACCCCCTTAAATGTTTTACACTTATTTAGTTACACCCTGTATAATAATTGTAAAAATGTTTCCTATGTATGATCCAGTATGTTGTTACGTTGCACTTTTATCTTACTCATTATTTTTTTTTCTAATCGCATTTTAAAGTAAATATAAATAATTACAATTCTAGTTAAATAATTCTGTTTATTAGCTCAGAGCGTTTAATAAAAAGAAAATTTTAGTAAAAATATAGCGTGAATGTTTCTGCTTTCGCATACGATGTCCCCGCGTTAGCTATCTACATTTCTTTTGACACACAAAAAGGTTGCTGGTCGAGGTTCGAGGATGTTTCCTATCGAGTATTCAGGCAGTTGTTGTTAAGCGAATTTCGTTGTTCTGTGCCGATTTGTTGTGCATTCTTATATAGTTGGGAGTTTTATCGAAATTCACTTTTAAATGTGATTTATGTATTGGTGTGACTATCTATAAACACAGCACGACTTATGTCGGATTCTGAAGCAATTGATCTGTAAGTAATCTTTTCTGGCTCACGTGGTTCTTATTCTAATTATTATTTCCTTAATCTACAGGATGCTCATATTATAGCCAATAGGATAGTTCTAACGAACCACTGAAATATATATCTATGTAATTTAAACCTTTTGTGTGACCTTTAGGTGTGATAATCTCAAAAAAAAGAAAAGATTTATTATTCGTGCTATTTTAGGGCTTCGTGAATTTACCTATTCTTTCGTTCGAACCTATTCTTCCACCTTTATACTGGCTGTCTCGCATTTGGGGCTTGTTATTCAATGTCGGATTGTTATCCTCTGATTTGGTTGACATCGCTTATATAAGGACAAATGGATCCAACTAGGAAAGAAGCATTCGCCTCTCCAGGAATATTGTATGATCAGCAATTTGTCATTGCCATTGCAAAAGGTCAGATTTTTCCGTTATTATTATTTTTTTTTTATTGTGACTGATTATTAAGTTTGCTATGGAAAGTCTATTGGTGCAAATTCGAAAATTTAATTGCCAAGTTTTTTTTCAACATCTATGCAACTGAGTACAACATATATTATAATAATGTTTTTAATGTGTTTAACATTTCCTTATTTTATGTCATAGTAATAAGATTGTTGGTCTGTATTTCAAATAAGTTTGGCGATATTTGTGTGCATTTATATTTATATTTTTTTACGCCATTTCTTGAATTAAGTGAAATGTTTTTATGTGATAGAATATTTGATTGTACGCCTTACGTGATCACGATTGGCACGCCTGAAATTCTAAAGATAGTACTTAAATTTAACTATCTTTAAAGTAGCCGTAAATATCTGTCCACATACATATTTATTTAAATTATCTATTTCTTTCTTTTAATAAAAATTCTTCTATATCGGAAGATTTTCATATGGTATTTAATTTTTTTTTGTTGTGTTTACTACCACTTTATTTTAACACTTTAACTTTGCGAAAAAAGAGTCGTAGTTTGGAAAACCGGTCAATCTGGGAACCTCTTAGCAGGGTTGCAGTTTATTGCTAGTGGCGCCCTAGATTTTGGTATCTGTAATTAAAATATTTTACTGAACCTACACCCTTCAGGCTGAGTGATTTGTCGGTACCTTTGTTACGCATTTACGCTTCCAAACTACCTCTACGTTTTTTTATTTATTCTTTTTTCCCCTTTTCTCTTTTTTTCATATATGTGTATATATTTTGTACAAATAGTTTTTTTACAAATGTATTTTATTGAAAACGCCATTTTCCAGATGGAAAATTGAGGACAAAAACGATTTTTTAAATTGCGAGAGACCTGTATCTGGAGTTCTGGAGTTGTGGGGAGAGTAGCAAAGCTACAGCACTTAGGCCCCATTGGGCCCCTTGTACTTCCTCCCATTAGAGAGATCAATCCACCTGAGCCGCCAGCCAGCCTATTACAGTGAAAAAGGTGGTGACGTTGCTCAGGGGAATCTCTCTAATATAGGCCATTGAAGGCCAGCGTTCTCCCAACATGGACTCTCTTGTTGACGAGACGGCAGTGCATACACATAGTACATGCAATACTGTCTCGACTTCCTGTTCACAGCCCCTACAAAGAGGTGTTTCACACTTCCCCATATTGTAAAGGTGTTTCCTTAGCCAACAGTATCCAGTTTGAATACCTGTCACCAAGCGAAGATTTGACCTAGACATGGCCAGGTGTCTTTGCTAGGATACACTAAGAGCTCCTTAGCGAAGTAACAGCTAATCGTTTCATCACACCTGTACCTTATTCTCTCGATATGGAAAAAAGTGGAAGTCACAAGACAACCTGTACGTTCGAAAGTTTCGGAATGAATGGTTTTCGGAGTATAAGTGATTGTGTGAAAGTGTTTATTTAAAAAAACTTTTCTGTATGCCGTGTTCAATTGTGAGTGTAAAGTCGGGCGTGTGGAATAAGAAGGGATTTAACGATGTTGGTAACGTCACGCGAGGTTGTCCACAAAGGTCTTTGGAACATACATATATATGTACGGTGTGCGTTAATGTTCGCAGAAGTTCACAAGCCGAACTAATATTTCTATTTTTTATAAAATCTAAATGAAAATCCTTCTCACGAACGTCAGTTTTTCGGTAATATTGCAAATGCCACTAAAAATTTCCAGATTCATTTAAAGCCGTTTGACCTTGAAAATTTTCTTTTTAGTCAATCAATGAATATGCTTCACCTATTCTCACTGACTCGACCTGTGTATTTCTACAGGATATACCCCCGCATATCTTTCCTTTGGTAGAGAGCTACGAGATACTCGGGGAAGTTCTAGACAACGACAATTTTGTTGCAGTAATTACTCCATACCTTCGAGACCCAGAAAATACCCTTTGTCAATAGAAAGAGACTCTCATCAGAGAGCAAAATAAAAGAAAGGAATACGCAGACCAAGGTCGTCGTGCTGTAAATTAGAAAATAGGATAGAAAGTACTGTGAAAAACTCATGTTTTGAGTAATGCCCAAAAGGAAAATCTCGTCGAAGTTGGCTCCTAAACGAGATGGGCCGTACCTGATTACTAAATTAGTAACCCCTACAACTTATGAACTAAGTTCGCTATCAGCTCCTACAGAAATAGTTGGGCGATATAATGTCTCGGATTTGACAGAGTTTCGAGAAGATGGTCAACCCTCCAATTTCTTACCAACGCCTTTGGTACCCAAGAAGAAGAGGGGACGGCCGAAGAAAACCTAGCAGACTTCCACCGTGTCCTGTACTTAGCCGAAGGATCGTATGCGTAGTACAGAGGGAGAGTATGTAGAGAGAGTACATTTACTATTCTCGTATTTTGTTTTATCTCTACATATTATTAGTTGACGTTGAAGGCTAACCAACTCTCACTGTACTTGTGTTAAGATTTTTGAGTTTAAATTTTTATGTACCTACCCTCTGTACCATCATATTCATTAAATAAAACCTATATTGGTTTACAATATCCCTGTGCATGTTTTTGCAATTATCTCGATAAATAATGCACCGATTTTAATGCATAAAAAATTAATTGTAGGTTTTTTTAATACCTACAACTTTCATATGAAGACTTTTTCTCTTTCTTGCTTCTGAAAAATTATATTTGAGAAAAACCTCATTTTGACTACTTTGACCATTGTTACTATTATTAATGTATATATTCATAACTTTTTATATTACTTTGTTTATAACATAATATAACAGTTTCAAATAGATGACCAGGGTATAGTGAAACGGTTCAATTTACTCTGTATCAAAACAAATAAATCTAAGTCACGCGACCATTGTCTTAAAATTCCATATTCCATAGGTCAGTTCTTTCTTTTAAATCTCGAGGAGAAGCTCACTTAATTGGGTAAGAATTGTTCTTTGTATAATTTTCACTGATGGTTTGGATATTCAAAAATATTCACATCGAAATATTAATCTATTTTTTAGGCTTCTTTGAGCCGGTCCCTCATTGTTATTCTTATTATCTCGATTATTTGGAAAATATAAGATTTTGGAAGTACTACAGACGGGCATGGTCATAGGTTATAACACCGCGATCTTGGGGGAATATTCGTTGACAAAATATACTATTGGACATCCTGCCTTCGCACCCTGCTGAGCTTGTTCTACTATCACCACGCTCAGAGACATAACCTCGCTTAGTTGACAGCTATTCTGAGACAAGACACTTGTTGATAGGAGGACTACCCACCACCGACACTACCTTAGTTCCCTAAAGAGCTAGCAAGGAACCACCTTACTCGTCGTAGGAATATATACTAGTTTTAACACCTCGTTTGAAGATAAGTACCTGGCCTCTATATCCTTCACTGTTTATTTGATATCTGTATTGTAGTGCATATAGTTTAATTTGATGATATTAGTTTAAGGATTTTGGATTTATAAATTAGCTAACTGTACACAATTTGCAATTGCACTTTGGGGGATATAACTAACGATATTTGTGACATTCAACCTTATATATCTCATTGATTCTCTACATGATTAGTAAATGATATACAGAGTTAACCTGTAAGTTTCTTTTATCATCAGTCCCTGCAGTGAACGACAGGCAAACACAGATTATTAATAAATAACTTCCTTTTCACAGGTAACCTTGTGTGCTCTGACTTAAGACAAATTCAACCCCGAGATTAAGAGTGCTGCCTTTTCAGCTATAATACTTATTGACTTCTGACTAGTAGAGTTGTAGAGGCTGGAATAGCGTAGCAAAGATCCCGTCGCCCGATTGCTGCTATCAATTTGTACTTAAAATCGCTCTTTTTCTCGTAGAATGACTGGCCTATCTTCTTTTTTATAAAAAAAACCTACGCCACTGCATTTTTTACAAGTTATTGTAACGGATTTATATTCTAATGCTTAAAATACGTAAAAAAGATAATTTGAATTTTTTCCCTAAGATTCGCCGTTTTCATGTTATTCATACCAATACAGTCCTCTTGTGACAGACATTTCTGACCATAATATTACAAGAATATTTATGTTTATGTTTAAAAGTAAGTGGAATTTGTAAGCATATCAACAAAATTCTTTGCACTCGTTTCCATACCACCTGAGTGGTAGAGTTCGTTACGCTTTTTAGTTTCCCCTGGAAGCCTAACTCCCTATCTTTAAAAATAAGTAAATCATAATAATAATAAATGTACATTTACCAAAGGTGAGGGGTAGTGAATTTTCACAATTTGCATATTTGGTCATAAGAAAATCCTCATAAAATTCGGACAAAATCTTTTCAACACGAATTTTTTGTGAACGTGTGTCTCGGAATAATTCGCAATAAAGTTTGTGGATCTTTCTCTTTGCCACCCCGTCTAAATTCCCAGTCATTTCTAAACTTTCTAGAAAACCATCTATTTAAATTATTACAGGATGTTCCATTAAATATACGACAAAATTGCTGGATACAATTGATGGTGCACCAACGCATTCTGGGAGAATAATATAAGAATGGCTTGATGAAAATTATATGGGGCGATGAATAGGTAGAAGACCAAATGCCAACGTCACTGGACCTTCTGCACCTTTAGGGTCCAGTGTCATGGCCAGCCAGACTGCCATATCTAAACCCCCTGGACTTCTATGTTTAGGATTATCTGAAAAGTAAAGTTTATTCTGCTTCAACATATACAAGACCACAACTACTGCAAATAATAGAAGACGGGTGTAATGAATTAAAAGAAAACCACCACATGATATTAGCTTTAATTAATTCTATTAATAGAAGATGTCAGAAATGTGATGTTTGTGTTGTGTGCTTATAAATTGCACTTACTTTTAAGCCTAAACATAAATATTCTGGTAATATTATAGTTAGAAGTGTCTGCCATAAGGGGATTGTATTGGTATACAGAGAACAAAGAATCTTAGGGAAAAATTAAAGTCAACTTTATTACGTATTTTGTGCATTAGAATGTAAATCAACAATGACTTGTAAAAAATGCAGTGGCGTAGGTTTTTTTCTAAAAAAGGGGTGACTCCTGTCCAGTTGTACACCATTGGTTGAACCTTTAAAGCTCATATTTTAGGAAATGTAAGGCCTACTATCATACATTATCTGTACCTAATTTTATTGAGATCGATTAATAGAGATATAAACAAAAAATTATTATTTTTTAACAACTTCAACATCCTGTATATCTAAATCGGGGCCGTTCCAGACCTATGTTGATAAGGCAAATACATACCACCCTGTATATAATTTCACCATATAACACATTTTGTGCAACTCACAAACGCCATGATGATGATGAAAGAAAAAGACTATGAGACTTTCAGAAATTGTTAGAATCGATTATTTAAAACCACTCCATACTCTATATGAATCTCATAAATCATTTAGAAATCGTCAAAAGTAATTGAAATAACGTTTTTATTCTAACATCGGCCTATAGATTTTAGAAACACGTTCCATATAATTAAAAAATAATTTATGAGCGGAAGGATTCATGGTTAAATTAAAAAAAAAATCAATTATGGATTTAGCTATGGTAAAGCGACTATGATACTTGCAGTTAAATTAGCAGATAAGGATGATATATAACGGAAGTCGTGAAGACGTGGCAAAAGCTCGCTTGTAGAGCATGGGGTTGTTTCCTGTCGTGACAGCTAAGATAAATCACCCATCTCTTGCGTCGCTCGATAAATGACCCAACAAATGTGGAAAATCGTCTACAATTTCCTATTTGCAGTAAAGTTTTTTCTGAATATACAAATATTATTCGAAAAAATGCAAAAACGGGTTTATTCGAGTACTTTTAAAGTTCGACAATACAACTCAGCTACTTTCTTAATAATTGCAGCTAATTAACAATATTTATTTTTCTAAATTCTCACAGATTTATTAGCCCGAAGCGCCTAAAATAAACTGAAAAGTACAACTGCAACAATTCCAAGCACAGTTTAGACAAAGTTACAAATAAACAAGTTAATGATGGCGATGGCGATGATGATGATGATGAAGTTACCGTCACATTTACCCTCACAATCACTATCACCAACACCATTACCATCATCATCATCATTATCACCATCATCGTCATCGTCATCGTCATCGTCGCTGTCGTCGTCATCTTCGTCGTCGCCATCGCCATCGCCATCGCCACCGTCATCATCATCATCAGTGAGGGTGAAGGATGTTTCCCGTCATTAACTTGCTTATTTGTAACTTTGTATAAACTCTTCTTGGAATTCTAAGAATTTGAACAATTTTAATATTCTCTTGTTTCAGATCTCAAATCTATATATTTTCATAAAACTATGTGAAATATTTGCTGTAATATATATTTTTTTATAGAATTTATACTATTTGTAAATATGTACAAGATGTTTCTGAAATAAGTGCATTCCTTAAAAAGATTGACAGAGGGCACGAAAATGAGCAACTTTTATTAAGAAACTGATGTCTAAATGCGTCTGTTTTCGAGAAAATTAATTAAAAAGAAATTAACCATAAATGTAAGCCGATCCTGTGCATCATGTGCATGTGCATTGTGTGTTGTAGTATTACTTAGCCGGCGCATAAAATGTTTATTAGAGTGATTCAAATCCTTACGTTGCTGTATAGTGAATGTGTGGTGTGGTATTTTTGTGACAGAATTTTGACTGTCGTTTGGAAGCATGCTTATTAGCGCATGGAAACAATTTTTATAGAGTATATCGTCTATTGATAAGTAATTCGTTTATTCGTCTAATTTTTGTTACTTTTAAACGAGATTTAAATAAATTTCATCATTTTAGAACACAAAATTTAAACCGTCCAAACCGCCATCAGTGCTTACGTACCGCGACGCGCGCGGCAGGTATAACTGGTTGCCTCACCAGGAACGGCTTTAAATTTGTTTAACCCTTCATGTCAATTTTTTTTCAATTTAAAATGTAATGTTTTAGATAATCAGTTGCTTAATAAAAGTTTCTTAATTTCGTGCCCTGTATCACCTTTTTCAAGGAACACTCTTATTTTTGAAATATTCTGTATAATTAAATTCAAATCTTTTATAGTTTTGAAATTTATTACCTCGGACTTTAACTACAATCTCTCTTATAGTTCATTATAAACTGCAAACATATTTGTTTCAAAACTAACATGTCAACCGGATCAGTGCTACGACCATAATTTGGAGTAACCAAAAAATCGACCAAGGGCTCATTTTAAAGCTTAGAGCGTCTACTTTCAAATGCTGAGTGCGCCTTTGCAAATTACAATATGGCACCTGAAAGCTTTTTGTGAAAAAAAATTAAAAACAATTTTTATATATACAGGATGTGCCATTTAACACTCCCGCTGTCAATAGCTCCGAAATGAAGAAATTTAATTTAGTTCCGGAAATTGGGGGTGGTAGGTCTCTCTTATAACATCAAATTGTAATTAGAACTGTTAGTTCTAATCTTTCTGTATAGATGGCGTGGAGATATTAAAAAATTATTTGATCCCTGGAACGTGGAAATGCAGTCCATTTGCAAGATCGTTAAATTTTGAGTAATTTTTGAAATATAAAGTTTTTACCTATATTTACTAGTTTTTGAGATATGTCGATTTCAATATGCAATGAATGATGTCACAGGAAAATCTATTATTTTATTTAAATCACACTGAGTCAAAATATTCTTTTAAAATATTGTTATAATTGCTTTATTCACATCATATACTAACAAACAAACAAACTATAAAAAACCGAATGATCAACTAGGCACAGAAAAAAAAATGTACAATGGTAAATCTTATAAGGGGCAGAGAGGAACCGTATTTTATCAAATGTTATTAAAAAATGCAGTCATATGTGGCTCATGTCATTTGTTTAAAATAAAACAAAAACATATATGCCAGATGACTCATATCAGTTTTTCAATAATTACAGTTTTATCAGTTTGTGTCTTTCAATTTAACTATACTAGTTATAAGATTTACAATTGTACAATTTTTTTTCTGTAGTTAATCATTTGTTTTTTTATAATTTATTGTTTGTTAGATAGTATGTGGTGTGAATAAAGTCATTATAAAAATATTTTAAACGAATATTTTGTCTCGGTGTGATATAGATAAAATAATAGATTTTCCTGTTACATCATACATTGCATATTGAAGTCGACATGTCTCGAAAACAAGTAAATATTGGGAAAACCTTTATATTTCAAAAATTACTCAAAATTTAACGATCTTTGAGATAAACTGCATTTCCACGTTCCAGGGATAAAAAAATTTGTTAGTATCGCCACGCCATCTATGCAGAAAGATTTGAACTAACAATTCTAACAACAATTTGAAGCTATTCGAGGGATCTAACAACCCCTGTTTCCGGAACTAAAATAAATTTCTTTTCGGAGATATTGGCAGCGGGATATATACAGGGTGTATCTAAATAACACCGAAAAAATTCAAGGGGCGATTCTCCGATGAAAATTAATTGGGGTCTTTGGTATAAAATTTTTTGAAAAAACCCTTCTCTGAAAAGTTACGCCCCTCCTAAAATTACAAAAAAAAATTGTTTTTCTTTTTTATCTTCCACGTACATCAAGCTAAAGAAACCAAACTTGGTGAACATTATCTGTCAATAAAACTACACTTTTTGAAATTTTTTCAACCCTGAACTATTTTTGTAAGGGGTTGAAATAATCAACCCCTATGACATTTTTTCAACTAATTTCTTTTCGTTAATTTTTTTTCCTTTTAAAAAATATGTCTAAAAAACCCCATTCATTTACTAACTTTTTGATCTCTTCAAGTTTCTTCGAAAAGTTAAGGATTTATGACAAAAAAAATAAATGTATTGTAATGTATTTTTAAAAAGATGAGCTGTTTAACGCGAGTGTATTTTGCCGAAAGATCTAGTGGCCTGTTCTTTACAATGGAATCCGTAGAAACAAATGTCAATGTCATTTATTGTTACTGTTTCTTACTATTTCACAAGTTTCATGATTTTGTGTAGAAAATATTAGTTAATAAACCGAAAATATGGTTAACTATTCGAATTTAGAAATGGCAGATATGCATTTTACATATGGGTATGCTAACGGTAATGCATTGGAAGCGCAAAGACTTTATGCTGAACAGTACCCAGAGCGTAGATTACCCCACCATACTACGTTCACAAATATTCACCAACGCTTGCGGGAACTTGGAAAATTTGAAAAGAGAAGTCATGACTGTGGCCGTAGCCGAGAAGTTAGAACTGAAGCTGTCGATGAAGCCGTACTTAATTTAATTGAGGAATCCCCAGAAACTAGTACCAGGAAAATAGCTCGTGTCCTAAATGTAAGCCATTCGGTAGTTTTTAGAATTTTAAAAGAACAACAGTTATATCCCTATCATCTCCAACGGGTGCAGTCGTTACTGATTCGAGATTTTTTA
>NW_019417531.1:53665-56084 GCF_000390285.2 Anoplophora glabripennis
GAGAAAAATTGTGATAGGGCCAGTCCGTTTCTGGACACCTGATAATAGCAAAAAGTTGATTTTAGCATCAAATCGTAGAGCTCCATGTGTAATACAACGTACGAAAATTTTATTAAAATATACAGGGTGGTTTCAAAGTTATAACCCTAAACGTTAATTTCTAGGTACCCCTTTGACCTCCCATAACTCCGTTAGGGGGCACATTATAAAAAAAAATTATAGGAAGGACTAGTTTTATTTTGACCTCCCATATACACTCCCGAAAGATTTGGAGGTACTTACCGGACACCCTGTATATATATACATATAAACCAGTGATGTATTTGGGATTGCAGTCAACAGTGCTAAGGGCTAGTATAATAAGAACACTCTATGTTGTCATAAACGTGAAATTATAATATAAAAACCATCAAAAAAGAGAGATACAAGAACATTGTCGTTAAATTTTTATGAACTTCACTAGATTAAAAACAATTGTATCTATAGTCAACATTTTTTAAAAAACAATTTTTCAGTCAATTTTTAACATTTAACAACTAATACAGTAAAATGTGAACTGAGCCTATATATACAGGCTGTCTACTATAAGAGGGCCCCTTCTATGTATTTCGCTTAATATACGACGCACGTCAAAAATTTATATATTTTTTTGTTGCATTTTTTGAGGCTTTTATGCTCGTAAAAACAAATTTGAGATCCATGGCCAACATTGTCAGTAATAATAAAAAAACTGGAAAGTACCGAAAGTTTAGTCGCCTAACTTTTTTATTTTAAGAGATAGAGAAAACTTATTTTAATAAAATTTCATGGCAAAATTGATATCTTTCATCTGGTATAAACAGATTCTGGAATTATCCTCTGTAAATTGCAGCGCCCTCTACGCGGGCAAAAAAAATGTCATCAAAGTAGGCTATTTCCACAAAATAATTGCTTGTTCTTTTCTCTTTCATGCTATATACTACATGTCGTCATTATATTTTATATTTATTACATTTTTTATACTTTTGATATAAAAAAAATATAAAAATTTTTGTGTGGCTTATGTTAACAACATAAATTAATTAATTTTAAACATAATAACTACAAAGAATTAATATTTTAAGCAAAATATAAATTTTCTTATTACTTTATTATTGTATTGGTTTTTGCATTAGAGAGAATTAAGCCTTCAACATTGTTCTTTCACAGAGAAAGTAGCTTACGCTAAATCTCGCAAGCTGTAAAAACAAATGTGTTACCCCTTTGACCCCAGTAATGTCATCATTTGGTAAACTGTTTATTGTTATAGATTATACGTAACTGTTGGCTTGAAAACTGTTACAGTTCATTGTTATTTGAAAAATTATCATTTTGAAGGTGTTATAAAATAAAAAAGTGTATGTCATTTGAGGAAGAGGAAAGCTCTAAAAATTCTGTAAGTAGTTACAGAGAAAAAAGTGCCTCTTATAATGCGACATTCCTGATCAGACGAATTTAATTTTGTAACAAAGAATATTTTTATAAGAATATTAATTATTATAATAAAAAACTGGTACATATTTACGCATTAATTTTCGATAGCGATAACAAGGTACCTACATTTTACGTTTGAATTGAGGTGCTCTTAATTCTCAAAACATTAATTTAATTGATTCAATTGTTATTAGTTCAATAGTAAAAATAAGTAGTGCTAAATTATAAACAATTTTTATTTAAATTTAGATCAGAAAAGGTAATCTTAAAACTAAAAAATTCAAAAATATTTAATTTAACAGCTAATACTAGTATAACTAACACATACAAATAATAATAATTTAAGTAAGATGCTCAAACAGGCCACCTCGATTTCTGACGCATAGTCGGACCCTCCTTGGTACAGCATTTATTACGTTTCTTAGGATTTCAGGAGGCACCGAGGCACAAGCTTCTCTTACTTTTAACTTTAGATCTTCCACAGTTTCAGGTATACTATGGAAGACTTTATCTTTTATATAACCCCAAAAGAAAAAGTCAAGGGGTGACAAATCCGGAGAACGGGCTGGCCATTCAATGGGTCCATGTGTACCCAACCAGCGTCCTGGAAATTGTTGATGAAGGTAATTCTGAGCAATTTCCGAATTGTGTGGCGGTGCTCCATCTTGCTGAAAATAAATAAAGTTTTGTCTATTTTCGAGTGGCAAATCATCTAACAACTCGCTAAATTCATTTTCCAAGAATCTGCGATATCTGGCACCCGTCAGTTTACCATCATAGAAGTAAGGTCCTATGATTTTGGTATCAAGAATTCCTACCCAAACGTTTATTGAAAACCTCTGTTGAAATGCGGTTTCTCTGTGCCAATGTAAATTACCATTAGTCCATTTGAAGTGAATATTTCTATTAAAAAATCCATTATTAGAGAAGTTTGACTCATCTGACCACAGAATTCTTCTGCATATAA
>NW_019417531.1:56732-66525 GCF_000390285.2 Anoplophora glabripennis
AAAAAAATTGTTATGTAAGACATCGAAATTTTCACACCGTTGTTTAGATAATTATCACTGTCATCAATTTCGAACGAAAAAAATATGCGTTGTCATTTAAAAAAAAAATTATGTCATCG
Source organism: Anoplophora glabripennis (assembly GCF_000390285.2). NCBI lineage: Eukaryota > Metazoa > Arthropoda > Insecta > Coleoptera > Cerambycidae > Anoplophora > Anoplophora glabripennis. The sequence goes on from NW_019417531.1 coordinate 56,852, forward strand.
CTGCCGTAAGTGGATTATCGAAAAAAAAATTTTTCCACATAACAAGGTGCCCTGGATCAAATAAAAATCGACGGGTCTCACCGTTTTTCAAAAAAAATTGTTTAACGAAAATATGAATTTTATGCAGAACTTTTTTAACACGCTGTATATGCTTTGCAATGTATTTTGACCTCCTAAACACGAATCCGGTATTAGAATTTAGATATCACATCACATTTTTTTCTAACCTCAAAAAAACTGGTAAAAAATAGTAAACATGTAAACAAGAAAAAAAAAACTGCATTTTTCATATTATTCTCTTTTTCAATGAGTAAATGGACACGCCGAAACTAAATTTACCTCTAGAATTAAGCTGGCACGTCTCAGCTGTTTCTAATCTCAAAAATATGAATCACAAATCAATATTAATATTTGCCCATCACTTTTCAGTCTCTAGCAAAGCGCTGAAGTAGCTATACAAAATAAATATTTTTACCAGCAGGATACTTTTTATTTTACTGAGGTCGAAACCTATTAGTTTAGTAATTAATATTACATAAATAATTCTGCATTTGAGTACCTTTTAGTTTTAAGTTTATTGTCAGCAGTGGGAATAAATACATTGAGCTTCTTTAAGATTTTTTTATGATCTTGTTTGGTGTAGTGACGACTAAATTGATGTCACGTATCTAAAAAAGTTACAATATCTCACAAACCGAGCCCCAAATCAAAATCTTACGAGAGTGAAATAAATATTCTATTTATTTAAAACGCCGCTTTATCTAAAAAATATATTCAGAAAGCTGAGGCGTACTCAAAAAAATAGAGGGTCCATGTGTACTGCAAGCCCCCTCCTCTCCGTTCGCGCTTTGATATTTTAAACCAAAATTACTCAAAAAGTGTGCTGACTTAAAATCGAAATGAAAAGTGGCATAAGAAAAGTTCCATTATTTTGGTCCAAAGAATATGTGATTAATTGCTTGACCTACTAATTTGTAACACCATGTATATAGGGTGTTTGATTAAGGCCGGCCACCAGTTGTATATGGGAACCTATTGGTCCTACAGGTTCGGGGAAAAAATTCTTATATAAAACTGGCCATGAAAATTTCACTAAAAATATTTTCATTTTCCGAAAATCTCCGCAAAAGGCCGCAACAGATTAAGAAATTTTTAAAATTGACTAAATGAAAAATGCCTTATTAACGTGGATATATTTTTTATCAGTTTTAATCGATAGTTCATTTCCTAAAACTTTTCCTAGTGACATTTTTTATTTCCTCGATAAATAAAGGGGTGGGATACGTTTTTGTTATTAATTTGAAAAAATGTATTTTCGGATCGCTTAATGAATTTTCTTGCAATTAGGTTTGTAAAATTACAATACCTTACAGATTTAATAAATGTTTTTGTGATGCCAAAAAGTTATTTAATAAAGGTACAAAATGGCGATATGTTGAAACCTAACCTATTTCTTAATTTTTCTTGGAAAATTTAAATGGAGGGACATATTTTTTTCTAAGTCATTATAACCAACATTTAATTAAAATAAGACTGGCTGGCCAAAATCGCATTTCGATTTCTCAAACCGTTTAGGAAATATTTAGATTGTACCTTAAGGAGAATAAATTTTCATTTACCCCCGTATCATTTCGAAACAAAACGTATATTTATTTGCTGTTTCGGTAATTACATATTATTTTACAAAACCCGGCTTCCTTCACACTTTATCCAGGCTTAGAAGGAATTAAAAATAAAAAAAAGGTATTCCCCCGGCGGGTATCAAACTCTCAACCTTTAGTTAGCAGATGCAATCAATAAATCAATTGTTGCTTAGGTGAAAAGTATAATTTTTTATCAATCTTAATTAAAACTGACTTAATTATTCAATTCTAATTTAATTAGGTACCTATCTCATTAAAATTTTCATTCCCAAAAATTCCCCAATAACGGTGATCAATGTTAGTCCTGAAAATCAAAATAAGAAACAAATGATTATATTAATGACAGGTCTATTACAGTTTATTTTCTCGTTGTCAGAAAATTTACATATTATATTTGTTTATAAAATTTATCTAAAATCTTTCAATAATGTCACATTCTAATGCAGAAGCGTTTGAAATGCTGGCTGTTTATTTTCAATATTATGAAAATACTGTTATTGCTTCAAGGGAATATGCCGTAAGATATCCGGAGAGACGTCATTACTCCAGACGAGTATTCAGAAGATTGGCAGAGCGTTTACGAGAGACAGGTCAAGTTCAGCCTCTACGGCCACCAAATAGACTACGACCTATTATTATTGAATATGCAGTAAACATTATAAATGTTTTGGCTTACATCGATGCAGATCCACATCTAAATAGAGACATTTCAAAGGATTTAGGACTAACACTTTATTGTGTCTATAAAATATTAAAAAATATAAAATGCACCCTTACTGTTACATCAAGCATTAAACGAACAAGATTTTGATCGTAGATTGGATTTTTGCCATTGGCTTAAAGGTTTCCTCACCGAAGATACTACGTTTTTGTCAAAAATCTTATGGACAGACGAAGCAACTTTTACTAGCAACGGGAAAGTAAATTCGCACAACATGCATTATTGGTCGGCATTGGTTAAGAGAGGTGGATCACCAGAACAGGTGGAGTGTAAATGTGTGGTACGGTATTTTAAATAGACAAATTATTGGGCCATTTTTTATGGTCATCTTAACACAGTGAAAGATTCTTAGAGTTCCTGAACACCGATTTACCGCTTTTATTAGAAGAGCTATCAATTGCTGAGAGGATGAGCATGTGGTACCAACAAGACGAATGTCCAGCTCATTTTGTCCAAAACGTCCGAAATTGTCTTAATAATACGTTTCCAGATAAATGGATTGGCAGGAGATGTCTTTTTCCATGGCCTCCAAGGTACCTAGACCTCACTTGTTTAGACTTTTTTTTATCTATAAAAGACTTGGTCTTAAAAAATCGCCCCAAAACATCAGAAAATATAAAACAAAAAATTCGTGTGGCTATAAGTTTTATCATCTGCCAAATTTGAAGCCGCGGTACAATCTATGGGAGAAAGACTTAATTTGTGCATCGACAGTGATGCTAAACATTTTGAACATATTTAATTTTTGCTTTTTTTGCCCTCCCAGACTGGCGAATTTATTGTAGTTATGGACTATCGATTAAAACTGATAAAAAATATATCCACGTTAGTAAGGCATTTTTCATAGTCAATTTTAAAAATTTCTTGATCAGTTGCGCCCTCTTGCGGAAATTTGAGGAAAATGAAAATATTTTTAGTGAAATTTTCATGGCCACTTTCATTATGAGAATTTTTTCCCCGAACCTGTAAGACCAATAGATTCCCATATACAGCCGGTGGCTGGCCTTAATCAAACACCCTGCATCTACATATGTACGAGAATAAGCCATAGAGCTAGGGGGCGCAATCTACATACCAAAACAGAGAGTTGAATTTTTCTCAGAAATGTTTCCTAGTCAGATAGTACAAATAGCCGGATTCATTGCGCATAACTTTTGTTATTGATATTTTGTTCTCTTGGCAGAAAGGGTGGGGGAAGCCCCTAATGTCTGATCAGAAAAATGCATTTTTTTAAGGATTGGCTCATTAAAACCCCATAGTGTCATACCTCGTTGGAAAGGTCTTTTCATGCTTTATCTCGTGGTGACTGCGTAATATCATTTACCTCAGTATGGAAACCTATAGATGGCGATATTTCAAAAGAATGCCGTTTTGTGGACTTCTCAAAAATTTTAAATGCAATGCTATAGTTTTCTTTATATAAAAGAATTCAGCACAAAAAATTGATGAATATAGCACAAGTTTGAAATTTCTAACGAAAGTGTTGTTTAAATTTTAAGGTCTATTTAGTTATTTATTGGCGCTATTTATCCAAGTTAGGGTGTTTCACGTTTCCTTAAAAAAGTGAAATTGCAGGAATAAACTTTTTATAGATTAGTTTGAAGAGCATAACTACATTTTGACGCCAAAAAGTGTTTTCAAGTTATTCACTAATTAGTGAGTAAAAAATAAACAATGATAACACTAGCACACAAAAAAAATTCAAGACCCAGAGGGTAGACGCCCTACCCCACCGTTTTTGGGGTAGCTGAAACCGAATATGACCATAAAAAAATTTAACTAGCCCCGTTGCCACCCCCATACACCCTCTTCTGGGAACTGAAATGTCAATTCTCATACAAAGTCGAGTAGGATGAGTATTCCTATGTTTTCTGGGCCACTAAGAACGAAGAAGACTACCAAAAATGAATAAGACCCCCTCGTTACCCCTTAGCGTCACTTTACCACCCCCATACACCCCTTTATGAGGGTTGAAGAGTCAATTTTCATACAAAGTCGAGTGGGTTGTGTATGCCTACGTTTTCTAGACTGCTGAAAACAAAGAAGACTACCGAAAATGCATCCAAACCCCTCGTCAACCATCGGCACCCTTTGCCACCCACGTACATGCCCTTATGAGGGTTGGAATGGCAATTTTTATGCCAAGTCAAGTGGGGTGTGATTCGGGGTAATTTTTGAGACGAGTTCTCTCGTCTCTCATAGTTCAGGGTACTTTTTCAACGGTAAGTCCCCTCGTCTTTCCGAAATCGGAGTACTTTTTTAACTGAAAATCCCCTCGCTTCTTACGAATCAGGGTGCTTTTCAACCGTAAGTTCCCTCGCCCCTCACGATTGTTCAACGGGTGAACCTTCTTATTTCTCACGAACTGGTAGGTTTTCACACGAACACCCCTTGGAAAGTTGAAAAAGTACTCCGATTTCGGAAAGACGAGAAGACTTACAGTTGAAAAAGTAGCCTGAACTATGTGGATCTCAGGATACGGAGTTTGTTTGAATTTTAATAACGGTTCGTGACAATCTTGGATTTGACCTTGACCAATATTATCAAGGTCATTTGAAGGTCAATTTATTTTTTTTAATAGAAGCGTCTGTTTTTCACTCCAGAAATGAAAAGTACGGAAAATTTTACGTCAGAATACATAGTTTGGTCTTTGTGAAAGTAACCTTTGAAGATCATCATAAAGTCAATTTTTTGTCATTCATAATTTAGAAAAATAAAGAATTATTAAGAATGATTCTGGCTAGAATCACCTGTTTCAGAGGTTATGACTTTGGATTTGACCTTGACTCTTTTTCAAGGTCATTTTAAATAATAACTCATTTTTTGTAACAGAAACGACTATTACTACTTCAGATTTATTTCAGAATACATAGTTCAGTTTTTGGTGAAAGTGTCCTTTGAAAGTCATCCCAAGTTCGATCTCTTGCAAGTCGAAATAGTAAAGAATAATAAAGAAACTTCAAGATCTGTTTAGGATCAGCTATGTTTTTTAATTGATAATACCTACTGCTAGTACATCTTTAAGTTTCTTATTCTTTACTTTCGACTTACAAAAGATGATCTTCACTTTTAGCAAAAACCAAACTATGTATTTTGATGTAAAATTTTCCTTTATTTTCATTTTTGAAATAAAAATAGTCTTTTCTATTAGAAAAAAATGAGTTTTCAATCAAAATGACCCTGAAAAAGGGTCGAGGTAAAATCGAAGGTCATAAGTTCACAACCTCTGAAGCAGATGATTCTAGCCAGTCACTCTTAACAATTCTTTATCTTTTGAATTATGAATGAGATGTAAAGTTGACCTTGGGATCTTTAAAGGTCACTTTCACCAAACTCCAAACTATGCATTCCGATGTAAAATTTTCCGTTCTTTTCATTTCTAAAGTGAAAAATAGACGTCTCTATTAAAAAAATTAGTTCAAATGACCTTGGAAATATTGTTCAAGGTCAAATCTAACGTCATCACGAGATGACTGCCAACAAACCGAACAGCTTTTGTTAAGATTTATTTTCACGAAATGACGTCTCAAATTTTCACCTATTTTCACTAATCAACATCCTGTCCATCATTGTTTGGGATGAACCGGTGGCCAATCACGACATGGCGCCCAACGTGAGGCTCGAACTATCAATGAGCCAATGTCCCCATATGTCCAATGCCATGGCGTCATAAGGAACGAACCAATGCAAGGAGTTGTTCCACGACACTTAATATTGTGTATTAATAACTGTCGACTTTGTTTAAATTGCTAAATACTGTATGAAGTGAATTCGAATGCGCAAAGTAAATTAAAAAAAATCTTTTATTGTCCAGTAGTTACATAAAGTCAGAAAATAGATAAGCTTATAGAATTAACAAAATGTAATCTTTCATATAAAAAATATGGAAATTTGAAACATAAAAATTGCTTGTTGAAATTAGAAACATTTCTAGTTTAGCAGTATCGCTGATAGTAACGCTTCAAAGAGAAATAAATAAAACGGCAAATGGTATCTACATTATTTAATGCTTTTGCATCAGTCTTCTGGGCAGTAACAAGTTATACATTTTATTTCTATCAAATGGCATATTAAGGAAAATTCCTGTAATATTAGGCTCTATTAGGTGTTGGCATATTTTTCCGAGGATCCATATAATTGGATTTTATGTTTACAAAAAACTAAAAGTATGCCGTCATGATTTTTTAATCAAATGATATATCTGATATAAACCCGTAGGAAAAAAAAGGCAGATGTAGGACGTGACTTGTTTGAAATAATCTTTTTATCAAAAAATTAAGAAATGTGTCAATGCTCAATTCAGCCAGACTAGTAGAAAGCTTGTAGAAGGCTGAAAATACGAGAAGAACTGAAATGAAGTCTGCATAGTGAGTTGCGTTAATTATTATTTTCTCAAAAAATAAAATCTATAACTCGAATTTTCACTGAATATTAACTGTTTTATTCAGCCATATCAACAGATTTATTTAGAAACCCGTAAGAGGCAGGTAATATGATAGTGATGTTCAATTTATCTATGATAATAGATTATTCCAAAAACTATTTACACAGAAAACAAAATGCACATTCCTTAATTTTCTGGAAAAAATTATTACGTATAAGCCCTATGCCTATTACTGGCCTGCTATAAGATTTTAGAAAAATCTGTTATCACGGTTAAATCGGATAAGTATTGTTAATATACGGGTGGCCAAATGAAAACAACACAGAGCCATTTTCAGGAACTGCGTCGAGATTGTAGAAAAACGCTCAGACCCGTCGATTTTAGATTCCTGAAAATGGCTCCGTTTCGTTTTTATTTGGCCACCCTGTATAATAAAGTAAAAATCTGAAGGGCGTCACGTATTTATTATAAACCCCCTACAATAAAACAATTGCGGGGTCACAATTTTTGTGTTTATTTTTAATTTTTAAAAAGTTATGTTCAGGACACTCAGTTTATTATCGTTTTCTACATGTTACCGAAAAATTTGTAGAAGAAATAAGAAAGGCATACATTTAAATTGTTTCGTAGTTATGTATGAATTTACGTATGTACAGTCCGTACAATATTTGTTGAGATAGAATTCCAAGAAAATTATCAGACCTACTGTAACAATTTACTGCGACAGAGTCGTATCTTGGAATTTTTCGCCAATGTATTTCTGCCATGTGTCGCATGCGGGCATTTGGAGCGTACCTAGAAATTTTCCGCAAAAGTCTTTCTACCTCGGGTGTCGAATACGGTTAATTGCAAAAAAGTGATGCAGGGGTCTCTTGGAATTCTATGTATGAGTGTGCGTACGTGTGTGTGTGTGTGTGTTGTGCGCGCGTGTGCGTGCGTACTTGCGTGCGTGCGTGGGTGTTTAGGTATGTGTGGGTGTGTTTAAACAGATTCGGTGTGATCATTTTTCATAATTAGCTAAGCGTATACCGAATAGTCTATTGCTATAGTTACATGAATGTTTTAAATAAAAATATTATTACAAGAAGTAGTAATCAAATTACAATGTTTCGCTTATTTCCAGCTTTCTGCGAAGTCTGGAAAAATCTATTAGAATGACTTATTTGAGCCTATGATTATTAACATCCTGTAAACAAAGTCGGGGTGTCACATTTTTACATTTTTAGAAAAAAACTATTACACATAAGTTGCTCCACGGACGTCATTATAGTTTTTAATGTATTTCTAGAATACTACGGATTTTTGAAAAAATCTACTTCTTTACCCCAACTAAACATACGATTGTTAACATTCGTTGAAAAAGTCAGTGATGTCTATCTTTTTAGGTCTTAAGATAAGTTGCTGCACGGATCTAATAATTTGTTTTATATTTCTAGTCTCCTATAAACTCCTGGGAAATTTATTAACATGTCTGGATTGGTCATAGAACTGTTCCAGCATTTAGAGAAAACTTCATGGTGATTCATATTTTACTTTTTGATAAAATAATAGTTACATCGAAGTCACTGTACTTGCCCCATTATCATTAACAGTTGACTATGACAAAATATTTAAAAAAAAACAAAAGTTGATATTTTGGAATTCAAGGTAAAAATAAATTTAGGGTTACAACAAATACTATTTTAAAATATGTTTTCTTCTTTCATCCTTCTTAAACTGAATTTTTTACCATTAATATTAAATATGATGAACAAAAGAAATTATGTGATTTTTATATTTGCCAAATTGAACAAATCTCAAATAACAAAAAGATTCTGGTATTTAATACATGTTCACACGTTAATATTGGCCGTATAATTAAGACACTTCTTACAATGATAAAATAAAACAATGTTTAACAAGTTACCAAAATCTTTTAAATAATTAATTATTTAAAAGTAAATCTATACCATTTCTATATAACGCGAACTATTAACCTGCCTGTTTGAAAAACAAAACGAATAGGAGTTTATTTAAATTTGCTGGGAAGTCTCAAGAATACCGGCACGTCTTGGATAACTGACAGATATTTATGATGCGCATATGCAAATGGTTTGAGTTGAACTGAGACAGAAACAGGCTCATAATTAATGCGATAGCGGCAACTTTTATGAATAGCAGCGCTGATTCCGTCGATTTATTACTGAAAGCACTTTCAACCGTCAACGAGGTCTTTGAAGAGTGCCGCTTCACAGCGCCTGTTTACAGTCACCTAGTCATTCTTAGTCAATTTCACTTTCTGTCTCTTTTTACCGTGTATGTCATAAAGATGGATCTCAAACAGAAGTGAAGGCGGAGACTTAGGTCGGGGGGCCGGTCTAAATGACGTAACTGCTAAAGATGGCTGCTGAATGCCTGAACACATTTGTATTGGAATTACAAATATTAACTGTGAATTAGTAAAAGTATTAACATTTATTTTTTCTCTGATGATAATGAGTGTGTGCATGAGCGTGAATGCGTGTGAGTGCGTGCGTCCTTGCGTATGTGTGTGTGTGTGTGTGTGTGTGTGTGTGTGTGTGTGTGTGTGTGTGCACAGGTGCGCACGCGGGTACTATATCTCGTATAAATTCCGTATATTCGATGCTTCTTGAGAAATGATATACTATTTCACGTTCAATCTTTGAAGGATCGTAGAGCCATTAAAAATTATAAATATTATACCAACATCTCTTTTGTGTATTTTATATGAACAAAATATTTAGTTTTTCTAAAACATCTTGTAACCTTCAGAATAATTAATATATTATCATTTTGTTTCTCACGATATTATCTGTTTCCTTTCTAGGAGGGGAATAGTTTCGAGCACAGAAGATTTAGGTTGTGGGTTTTAAATTTCCTGGTAGGTAGTCAGCGTCTTTCTACAAGGGCTACAGGTATCTATGAT